>NC_051157.2:71597840-71839694 GCF_013339745.2 Dermacentor silvarum | reverse complement strand
TACACAGTACGCGGACGCTACCCGCCGTGGTAGCGCAGTTGTTTGGCGTTGCGTTGCTAAGCCCGGGACGCGGCATCAAATCCCGGCCACGGCGGTCGCGTTTCAATGGGGGCGAAATACAAAAACGCCCGTTCAACGTTCATTGGGTGGACGTTAAAGCACCCCAGGGGGTCAAAATTAATTCACAGTCCCAACTACGGGCGTGCATCATAATCAAGTTGTAGTTTTGGCACGTAAAACCCCATTTTTTCTTTGTTATTTGTTTTTGTGCTGTGAAAGTTTGCACATATTTTAGCATTGTCTGAAATTTAGTCCCAACACCAGTATGATCTGTATTCATCAAAATTCAGCCTGTGTTGTGTTCATCAATATGTACAATGATAATTCTTTGAGGAGTAAGTATTCTTTATGCGTGATTCATTCAATAAGACGAATGCTGCACAAGGTTAGAAAGAGCTGTTTAAAGTTCTAAAAGATTATTTTGTCTTCAATAGTGATTGCAGAAGTAAAAACATAATTTAAAGATATGTTTTGTAAATCCATGGGCTATAGTGAATACCTCACTAATCACTCTCTCTGGTCGCCCCATTCCCCCCGGTTTCCTTTCACTCTACGTCTCACGTTTCGTCTCCAAATTAGAATAATTATTATGTTTCTACATTTGCCCCGTCTTCATCGTCTACAAAAGACTTTTGCAAGAGGACCAATGTAATCATTAGAAAAAGGAATCATGCTAAGAAACCAGTTATAAAACTGGAGCTATACGAACGGAGCGACAAACGAAGGTCCCCCAGAGAGACTAATTACTGCGACGCTATACATATACGACCGGCATCGCTGCGCGCCGAACCCGCTGGCTCAAACATGCGAATTCATTTTCTCCACGTGGACACTGCTCGTTTGGGAAGCTGGAGAATGACCTAAGTTAATTGAAGAATGGCGCAAAAACGAATTCACTGATCTCATTAGCGGACATTAGGCCGTGCGATCAGTTATGAACACATAGCTAATTGTACGGAGACAGGAAGGGCTGGAAAGAGATGAGTACATGCCATATGCTCTATATGATTCAATGTTGCAAAGAGGGCTCGTGGCCCTGACAACCAAAAAAAGTAAGGTGCGTCCGCCCTTTCAAAAGCAAGTCAATGTTTTTTATTGCTTAAGACAGTTACAAAACGATGCACTTGTCAAGAAAATGAAATGCGACGCAGATTCTCAGTGTGCTTAGATTATTGCGTAGTGTCATTCTTTCTTTACAACCCCCCCCCCCCCCCCCCATGCCTCCTCCCCCTACTTCTGAGAGGCAACGCATACTTCAGTTTACATACACTCTTGCAGCAATCTTGACTCACTGTTTAGTGACCTGCGGGAGATGTTATCAGAAACGGGATGTAATGCTGTCAGCGCGCACAGCACAGTGTTGTCTTCTACTTGTTTTCGTGTACTTAACCTTCAGTTTCATATTAGCTTTTTTTTTAGTTTACTTTGGCGTGAAAAGTGGTGGGCATGTATATATGTTTTCTCCATCATCGCCGCTCCTCTTCTTTGCCGTCCTTCATCTCTAGTGCAAAGTAGCAGGCCAGAGCAAGATATAGCCGCCGCCCTACCTGTCATAATGTAAATTGCTCTACACGATGATCACAGACAACTAAATTGTGCACGGAGATTAAATTTGGAGAAAGAATGCCTCATATTCGGGGTCATGTGCAAGTAAAGGGAGAAGAGTGTGGGTTCTCTGGAACGTAAAGCAAGAGAAAGAGAGAGATTGCTAAACATTCGATTTCTGATCGTTTACTGGCTTCAAATAAAAAGCTTCGCTTTCTGCGGTAACCTGGAAGAAGCACACAAGGCAGAAACTTTATACTCAAAGAGAAAGTAGAAAATGCTAGCGGTGATGTGCACGGAGAGGTCAAAGTGTGCGTAGCATTTGCTAGCTTCGAAATAATTACTAAATACTCGTCTTCTTTCTCTCCCGACACATTATATTAAGCCTGTATTTTGTTTACCCTGTGTCATGTCAGAGCTAACTGTGGCGTCGAGATTGAATTTGCAAGTCAGAAGCTGATACGCACGAAAAAATTGAAAATTCGCTATGCGATTGCGGCCTTAGAAGGAAATTATTCGTACAAGCATTCGAGGGCATTAGAACCATGTTTTACGAACACCGTAGAAGGTTGCTGCCCGGTGTCCCTTAAAGAAGTACACTCGGCACATAATTCACGTTTGGAGGGCGACAAGGCCATTGGAGGGGGAAGATGGCATTGACATGTCAGTCAAAGGTCATCCCTTGTTATACCGTCGCCGCAGAAAAACCTCACCATGACACTAGTCATATCACTTCCAGCTTTGCCCGGGTACTTTGGTAACACAATAATTTGCACCAACGGCACTTAAATTAGCACTCAACGTGGTCAAAAGAGGGCGCTCGAAAAATTCTGCTCATGATTCGTGAAAGCCGCTGCAACTGCAAGCTGACAAACGCAGGAAAAAAAATCAATTTCTGCGTAATCCTTGGAAACAAAACGTTTATTAACCAGCATGCGAAAAAAAGGTAATATTCACAGAAGACTATTCAATATAAGCCCAAGCACATCGCTCTAAAGAATACAATACTATGTCGAACAATGTACTGATAAAATCAAAACGGCTTTATTTTGAGAAACAATTACGCAAGGTTAACATTTATTCTAAGAAACAAAGGCAATTTTTCAAATACTTTTGAATACACCCAAAGTTAATAGAACCTCTACTAAAATATATTATAAGCATGAAACCTGCACTGAGTCATCCTGTATAGCCAACTCATTTAGCGATTACTTCGATGAAGTGTACAATAATAGCCTGGCAGCCTCTTCGTGTCCGCTTGGCCGTTACACTGATACATTCTTTCTTTTTCCGGTCTCAGCCTCATCGGCTGAGACCGGAAAAAGCACGGAGAGGTTCCTGTCGGCTGAGACAGGAAACATGTAACAGCTTGCTTACAAATTTATAGACTCCTTATTACTATTACCAGCTGCACCAAGTTAGCGCAAAACTTCAACTTCATACTGCCTCAGTGTAACTCCAAATATGAAAAAATGACATCCTTGTTGACTTAAATCATCATCATCTTTGAATGCATTCAAACATGAATTGAAATATTTTATGTTTGTATAGTGTCATGCGCGATAATGTATTCTGCGGTGTAGTTAGGTTTTTTGTATATATAAATATTTGCTAATTTTACCTTACCAATGCATTGCATTTCGCGCTTCCATTTGTTAACGTTGTACTTTTTTTTGCTGCGTTAACTCACGTTCTGTACAGAAGTTTTTTTTTTCAACGTTAGGGTCTCGGTGCGGTCGTTGACTTCGGGACCCTCGTCTACATGCTATCTGTGCCTAAACATTGTTTTCTTAACGGATAATGAACTGAAACTGAAAGGGAAATCGGTTTGCAGTGTACGATGCACATCGAAGGTTTTCCACTGTCATCAGGCAGTGCACATTAAAAAACCCCGGGTGGTAAACATTAATCCGGAGCCCTCCCCTACGGCGTGCATCATAATCAGAACTGGTTTTGACACGTAAAACCCCAGTCTTTTTTATCAATGCCACTGCTCAAAGAAGTGGCTTCGCTAGAAAGTTGGCTGTGATTATGCGGCGTTGTACAATTTCGTTGTGTTGCTTTTAGTTTTCTGGCTTAATTTAATTTGTGCCTTAATTCTGCCTTACTTTAAAGCAGAATTGTGCGTATGTGTGTCTGTGTGTGTGTGTGTGAGTGTGTGTGTGTGTGTGCGTGCGAGCGTGTGTGCGTGTGTGTGCGTGTGCCTGCGTGTGTGCGTGTGTGTTTCAAAGCTCATTACCTGTTGTTCGAGCTAATCAACAGCTAATTCCAAAGCAAGCTAATGCCCACAAAGGCAAACCAATGCGGAGATGTGACAATATATCGAGAGAAATACAATAAATAAGCAATAAAACCAAAGAACTAGAAGACAGCACCTTGATGCTTCAGTTGTTATTGACCTGCCCTCTGTGCAGGACTGACAAGCCAGCAGTATTACAATATGCGGAACAACAGGCAAGCACAAATTCATGTCGTTCTGGACCCACATTAATTATCGCATGAGAGCGCAATTCATTAGCGAGTGCTGATGCCGCAAAATGAGAGGGGTGAAGGCGAAGCACAGATAAACAGGAAAAGATGCTTGTGCGAATGCGAACAGCGTTGAACTCAGAGCAAATGCGGTGGAGAGTTACGAACGAATGTGGTACGCCACTCGCGGGGCCCGCAAAACGCTGCGAACGGAGGTCCCGCAGCTGGAGGAGGAGCAACATCACATGGGCAGCAGCGTAGCCTTCAAGTTTCCAAGAACAACCGAAGCGGATCGTCTTCTTCGACAGCACAGAGACTGCGACATGCCGTCTTCCATACGCCCACTCGTTTCTTTACAATGGTCCCTCGCATTCTAGCGAACTGCGTTTATACTGCCGCATCGAAAGAGGAAGCTCTGTTCAGAGTCGTTGGGCTGTGTCTCGCTGCGGGAATAGCGAACTCTCGACTTGGAAAACAGTGCTCGGCGAAATGTCGTTTATCTTAACATTTTTTTTTCTACTCCGGCAAACCATGAAAATGAAAGCGAAGCTGCCCTGCGTAAATATTTGAGACTATTTCCGCTTCGCTGGTTCCTGCCGGCTAGGCCGCTGTTCGCTGCACTCCAGCCGTTTCGCCACGGCTTATGCAGCCTGTTGTGCGGGCCGCCAGTAGTTTCTCAATTTTCGCGGTCGTTTACCGCGGTCCCCAGGCGAGATGAAATGAATTTGATGGTAACATTCTCTCTTCTTTGTTTCCTTTTTGAGCGAAAGAATCAAGACAGTATTCTTGGTGTTATTTCGCTCTGTTAACTGTGCAAAACATTTAAAGAGACTGTGAAACGGTAGTACACTAGCCTCTGTGGCATTTTTTCAATTTCAAAATATTTCTCGCCTTTCAATTTGCAACATTTACAATGTCGCCTGAATGAAAACCTAGGCTGAGATAACGTGGTAATATATTCAAATTTTTTTTTTCTTCGAGGTTCGTCTATGGCCAGAGTGGTGCGCCGTTAATCTTTTCATCTGCATCGGCTGGTTGTGAGCGGTTAATGAGCATACAGAAATAGGCTCGAGTGAAAGAAACCATTATTTCCTATCGGCTTCGCGCTCCCATTTTGATCTAAGAAGCACCTAGTTGACACAACCACATTTGGCAAAATACTTAACCGTTTTATTTTATCTGATATCATTAAAATGGAAACCGATCAGAAGCAATAAAGTGCACCGAATGGAGTGAAGCACCAAAAATCACCGACAACAATGAAGTTGTCTGTGACCGCCAGTGAAGAGGTCTTACGCGTAGGGAATGCAACGACTACCATAGTTTTTGGCTGCGCTGTTTGGTTGTGCTGCAGTGCAAGAAACAACGTATCAGACCCTTGTCATTGCAAGTGCCGCAAGTTCTGACTAACATGGGAGCGCAAGAACGCACCGTCACCGAGTTCCGCTTCACGATGGGGTTAAGTGTGAAGATGTTTACAAGAATGGTGATATGATCATGACATCAGAGGAATTTTTTGTGGTGTGAAATAAACCATATCTCAAAAAACAAAAACAAAAAGAAAGTAAATAAAGCTTAACTGCGTAATTGCAATCTCCAACGATGTGATGAGAATGCAGTAGTTTTATTTTTCTCCCGCTGTTTATGGGTCGAAAGAGAGATTGCTTGACAGAGAAGGCAGCCTGGGGATGACACAGTAAGTGTCTAGTGTGCGGATGACACCTGAAGAACGGTCAGCAGTGCGGAAAAGCAGAAGACGGGGTGGAAAAATCCCAAATAAAATTTAAGAAAATGAATGCACCATTGTTTAGTGGGAGTCCAGTTAATGTAGTGAAGTTCATAGACCAACCAGCAAAACTGCGAACTTAGGGCGCTATAACGTAAAATGATTCCAAACCATTTTGATTCCAAACTCCTGACGTCAAATTTACGTAACCACCGACGCAAGCATCGGGCAGTGACCCGCAGCGTTGTCTGAAGGGCTCGGGCCGGGCTCGGGCACGGCGTGTGCTTTTTGACCCGGCCCGGCCGGGCTCGGGTATTTTGACGCGGGTCCGGGCCGGGCTCGGGCTTTCTGCGAGTTATTCTCGGGCTTCTCAACTGTGAAAAACATATATTTTTTGGTCTTGGGCCGGTTTCGGGCCGGTTTCGAACCGGGCCGGGCTCGGGCTTAAGGTAAAGGGGTGGCGGGCCGGGCCGGGCGGGTAACGTAGATTATTTCCGGGCCCGGGCCGGGCCCGGGTCTCGCCATAAATGTTTTGATCGGGCTCGGGAGGGCCGCCAAATGTAAAAACGGGCCCGGGCTGGGCCCAGGCCGCAATAATCGGCCCGTGCAGTGCTCTAGTCTGAACAACCCAATCAAACACTCTCCTCGTTTATAGGAGGTCACCTTCGTTCGCTTTCAAAGCCAATAACATAGTCTACACTGAGCGGTTTTTCTTATCTAATTGGCTGACAAGAGGCGAGGAGCACGCTGTAGTGGAGAGGGTTTCGATGGGGCCGAGCCAGCACAGTGAAAATAGATAACCGCATGAAGAGGGTGGTGCCGGCTTCTCCGATTGGTCCGCTTCGCCTTGCTTAGCTAGCGGTGGCTGTTCGAAAATCGCGGCGGAATGAAACGGAAGGATAAGAATGCCGCTAAAACGGATCCTCAACAAGGAAGAGTTGACAGAGCGATGTCGTATGCATGCCGAAAGGGCTCGATAACGTTTTACTGCCACGCAAAAAGGTTTATCATGCGCAAATAAATACATGCTCACCGGCAGGTGCGAGTAGCGAGGGCCTGAGCGATCGGCGGGCAGCCATCTTTGATTCCTTTCGGAACGGGGCAGTCTGTGGCTATTCAGAAAAATTTTCAGTTTTGTTCGGCATATTAATGCATTTTTTTTCGCGCACACGTCACTTTGACGTGGTGAGTTTTCGCGGTTTTGTGACGTCGCGTGACAGACAGGCGAAGTGGGCGTAACCGGAAAACATTGGACCAATAGTAGAGAGCTACTGGTGAAAAGACATCGAATCAGGAATGATTATTTTTCTTTTGTGCGGTTTAATCATGCATAATCAGTGTGTACACGTTATATGAGATGGGGAGCTATTGCGGTTTTCGTGATGTCGCGTGACAGACAGGCGAAGTTGGGAGCGGCCCAAAAATGTTTTGACCAATCGTGGAGGCTGATTGCAGAAATTGGAATCAAAACAGTTTGGAATCATTTTACGTTATAGCGCCCTTAGTTGGGGAGAATGTAAAATAATTTTGGGTTCTTTACATATTGTATCGTAAGTCTAATTTCACGCACTTGAGCTTTGAGGTCGAACCAGATAACTGTGTTCCCGTTGTCGCATATCCGTACATTAGGGCGCTAATCCACTAGGCTATGCCCTTGGCCCGGTCTACGACAAAGAATCCTACTGATTTTGCGGCTATGCTTGCTAAACTAGTGACTTCCGCATGCGCAACGTGGGAGTACCATGTATAATGCATTTCTTCGACTCTATTGAAGTTGGTAACATGTGTGCGTAGGTACTTTTGAAGAGCTGAATTTCAACTTCTGTTTCCAACTCGTGGCCGCTACAGCCTCTTACTGCTCGTCTCCTACATTTGTAGCCATGGAATAAAAACACGCAGTTAAAAGGAATCAAATGTAACATACGCAACTGCCGGCGTCTCGGTACCGACTTCCTGGAAGAAAATGGAGAACATGGATAAAGCGTATCCTTCGGAAATAAAGAACAATAAATTACCGATGGAAGCGAAGCAAAGCGTAAGTATGATCTCAGGTCCCAGCGGCGCAGTGCTGCCCACTCGGAGGACTCGGGGAAGGATGTTTGCATTTCTTGCCCTTTTCGCAAAGAGAAAACCTCAAGAGCTGATGGAGGCGGGTAAGACAGAAGCACGCACCACGTGGAAAAGGAGAGGGGAATGACGGGGTCGTGGTTAGAGTCCGTGCGACTAAGACGCGGCATACTCGGCGCAGCTTGTTTTGAGTGGTTCTCTGCAGTCCGAGATTGAAAGTTGCCCGTTGAAGGCGAGAGATACGAGACCGGGGCAAGCCCGAACAAAGCGAGTGAGAGGAAACGGCATCTGCTGCTGAACTGAAGCCGATCGAACTCGAAGATTGACAAAGAGGGTGCACAGAAAAAAAAACAAGAAATAGGATCACATGCTTGGTTCGGAATACGAATGACGTTCAGCTGCGCCGCCTCAATACGTAGATGCGTCCTTTACCACACGTTCCCCAGCAGTGTTTTATTTTTGTGGAAGTTGTAACAGACTCTTTTTTTCCTGGCTGATATATCGAGCATTGCGGTTTTGGAAGTGCGGGGTTGTTCTTTACATAAGTGCTCTCGAAAGGAGGCCAGAATATTTGCAATGTATTAAAAGGGCAAAAGATACACACACGGAGCCCGAAGTTTGCGTCCTTGTTGGTTGATCAACTGCCTAAAGAAAGAAGAAAAAAAACATGTAAAAACAGCGTGAGCTATGGGACGACAGGAAGTCGAAGAAACACGCTCACCACGTTATACCAAGCTGACACATTATGATTACCTAGAGGAAGGGTCAAAACAAATGTTTAGCATTACTGTGCGACTTTAAGGTACCGTTTGCAACGTCGAAAAACTCAACGGTAAGAATTTAAAAAAAACTGGAAATTTGCATATGTGTGCCAGTGCGAGCAATTCATACATCAAAGAGAAGCTGGCTTAAGGAATGAAAGCCATCGTATCGATGCAGGTAGCGAAAACCATCCGTGAAACGTATTTAAAATACAGCGATTTCGCATCAAAATTCAGTAGATAGCATAAACATGCCAACCTACCACATTATGTTACAGCTTTATCTATGTATGAGCTAAGAAAAGCATTTTTTGCCACAAGGAACATCAGGACATGATTACTCTCGCCACGTGCATGGATATGCTGCCTTCTGTATCTAGCCATAGTCTTTAAGCAAGAATGTATTTTTCACTTTCGTAACATACCAGTGAGCAATAAGAACCTACTTGAAAGGCAATCACATCTCTGGGCTGTGTTGGGTTCTTAGTAGGTTAACAACCTCGTTGCAAAAAATATAATAATATGCTAAGTCAGATGTAGTGTGGAAATCGTTGTTAGGCGCAGCGTTTTGCCTTGTAGCTGACTATCCAGCATTGTTTGGGATTACGCACAGCATTACCACGTGGACCAACGTGTTTGTGCAAGACGAACCACGGTGTGTTTGACGCGAGCGTGTTTGTCACGATAACAGCAAGACGACTGGTGACGACGACTGTGTGAAGTCGACGGCATTATTTGTACCCCAGCCGTTTGACGCGAGCTTCCGACACGCTGATTGCTATGTTCTACAAAGCTTCTGGGTGAGCGTAAGCGATAGAAACAGGGATTTCGATGTCATCAGCGACTACGTGTTAAACGGTCGTGCGTACCTATGGCTACGTCATGTTGTCTATGTTAAAATGATGATGGCATTGACACTCCACTTCAGCTATGAAACGTTAAAACCCGTTTGACCTGGGCCGTTCATGAAGTCTGTATAGCCTCGCACAGTTTCTACGTAGTTGTAGCTGCTGCGAGAAAAGTACCGGGTGAATTGGGGCCAATCCTGGAGATCGGGTGAAGTCTAACACAGCGTCTCAAAGTACCAGTTGAGACGAGGAAAGAGCACAAGATACTGAGATTTGGCGCACGCGCCAAAGGTCTCGCCAAAGCGCACGCGCCAAAGCAGCGAGCGAGCGTACGATCTTGGCCTAGTGGTTAGAGCATCGCTTTCTGTGTTCGAAGGCAGAGGTTCAATTTCGCTATTTGTCGTGCATTTTTTTCATAAGGTGTGGCGAGACAGGGAATAACTAACTACCTACCGACCTACCACAAAGTTCCCGAAATGCGGCAAATGGTGCTTAGCAATAAAAAAATAGACGTAGAGAAAACATTTTAATTTTGAACTAGACATCTGCACCAACACCTAGCGAACTTCGCTTGCAGTGTCTGCCGTCGTTTTAACGGCGCTCTTAATAAAATATAAAATAAGAACTCTAGAAAGGTGGCTTTTGTAAGGTCGGCTCACCCGCACTAGTACTTATTGTGTAAGAGAGCACGCTTTACAGAGAATGTAAAGGAAAACATCACGAGGGAAAAAAAAAAAGTTACGATATGATACCGTTCGTTCGTTCGCTGACGTCCGCTTGAAATCATTGGCGTAGCTGGCCGATGTGTCTGAAAATACACATCCTCATTTTATACCTGAGCTAATCTTTCAACAAATGGAAAGGAATAAAAAAATTGCCAGCCCTTCCACTGGGGTGGAGATGGAAGACCAGCGAAGCTGTACTATGGTAGGAAAATATGTATTTCCAATTATGACTATTAAAATGAGATGGTGTAATTGGTTATTTGAACTATTAAAGAATGAGAAATATATATGATCAGGTGGATTTTATTTATTTAGTGACCACAGGAACCACAGCCTTATGGTCGCTACGCTACACCACCATAGGGTGTGCGGGAAAGGTTGGGACGTTCTTCATAAACACGTCACCAACGCCGCGCGCGTTCGGCGCGAACGCGGGCAAAACACCGCCGCCGTCGACAACAGCTCTGCGCGTTGTTTGTGTGACCGCACACAGCCGCTGTCAAAATGTTGGCGTGAGCAAGTGCGCCAGCAGCAGTGAGCGAATGTTCATGTGGTCTATCACTTCAACGGAAACTGAGCGGCGAAAGCACAGCGAATGCATAGGTAGGAGCCGTGTTGCAGATCGCTTTCAAGATACGGTGCGCGCGACTGCCCGGCGCCGCGCAAAGTACAAGTTGCTCGCAGAGCAGAAGCTGCAACCCCTCCCTCCCGCACTGCCTTCCCGCTTTCCTCCTTTCGCGTGGGAGATTGAGTCGCCAGTTCCCCTTGCGGCCGGTCGCAAGATACGCATTTGGTGCCGCAGCTAACCTTCGCCTCCCCTCCCTCCTTCCCGTCCCCCCACGGCCTCTCGCGCGCCGGAAGAATAGGCGTTTGCTCTCTGCCATGCGTTCGCTCCCCGTGAAAGCACGCGTCCCTCGCGCTCTTTCACTCGCACGCGAGCATCGAAGACTGAGCCCTTAACAGCTTCGCTGTAATATATACAGAAGAAGCGCGAAGCCTTATTGGATCACGCCTATAAATTGCCTGCATTGTTTCCAATTATTCTGTAAATGTGACCTCGCGTAACCTGAGCTTCCTACCTAAAATTAAGCACTTTTCTACAAGTATTCTCAGCATTCAGCTGTTTACAAGAACTAAGAGCGAAAAACGTTTCATTGTGTCGGGAAGGGACGAACTAAATGAACGTTTCAATTTGGCTAAACTAACGAATGGTGTAAATCTGCGGCATGAACTGAATCAGAATGATGCGCAGTGTAAAGGCAATACGATGAAACTACTTATGACGTCAAGTCATGGCGTTAATCGCGCTTCAACTTGTCACTACAAAGCACGCAAGGTGTAAATTTTTAACGAGTGGCACTAATCGAAATATACTTTTTTTTTCCGAGGCGATACGATGACGAGTGCTCTTGTCCGTTTCGTGAGCTTGCGTCACGGCCACCTAGTATATAATTGGTCCTGCCGTGTAGGATTCAAATTGACTGGTGGAGGCTGACCTATTTTGTTTTCGATCGAATACACAAGCGAATCACCGAAGCGTTTTTATTAATAACCGAAACGCTAAAAACAATTGTTGCGTAGCCAGATGGTCGACTTTGGCTGCATTGGTGCCTTGAGGTAGCAATCCAGAGTTTATTGACGAGTTGCGTGCCCTTAAGTTCACGCTCTATATGACACTTGCAGTTGAAAAACAATGTTGCGCATCCCCCGCCATGTTCGTGAGTGGCGCTGGCTAAAACTCTCAGGGCGACATTTATTGAACCTACACGTTCGAGCATTCCATGCGTAATGCTGAAGTTGATGCTGGGTAATGATGGGTTGATTCTGACTACGTGACAACTTGTGCTATCGGCCAATTTTATTTCCCTTTTCCATAATATTTATACAAGTTCAATTAAATCGGATAGTTAATCTCTTTTTTTGCCGTGGTTTGCTTCATTTTCTGCTAGCTTCTCGCGCCTGTAACTAAAAGATTGTGCAGATTCCATCCACTTTGGCAATGGATGTTATGCGAAGCATTTTTCAGGCACCTGGATGTCTAGCATTCATTAGGGCTCCGCAAAGCGATACCAGTTCGACCAGCGTGCTTGTGTAAATTGAGTAGGTGTGTGTGTGTGTGTGTGTGTGTGTGTGTGTGTGTGTGTGTGTGTGTGTGTGTGTGTGTGTGTGTGTGTGTGTGTGTGTGTGCGTGTGTGTGTGTGTGTGTGTGTGTGTGCGCGTGTGTGTGTGTGTGTGTGCGTGTGTGTGCGTGTGCCTGCGTGTGTGTGTGTGTGCGTGCGTGTGTGTGTGCGTGTGTGTGTGTGTGTGTGTGTGTGTGTGTGTGTGTGCGTGTGTGTGTGTGTGTGTGTGTGTGTGTGTGTGTGTGTGTGTGTGTGTGTGTGTGTGTGTGTGTGTGTGTGTGGTGTGTGTGTGTGTGTGTGTGTGTGTGTGTGTGTGTGTGTGTGTGTGTGTGTGTGTGTGTGTGTAAAGAAATTTACGAGGAGTCGGACTCGTGATGCAAAATGCAAAACTACATTTATAACAAAAGCCAAAATACACCCAGACAGAACGTTAAGGCACATTACGTACATAATATGCTAAAAAAACTGAGCTTGCTATGAGTCCGAGAAACACAGTTTGAAACAGCTCACAGTTCGTGGACAGGAGACGAGAGGTTGCCGGATTGAGGAGCGATGACGGGACGACGTTGGACACACCTCGATGTTGGGTGGTGAGCAGATGGCTCTTGACGAACCGGAGAAGACCGCTCAGCAGTCAGCCTGCACCCGAGCGGCAGTGCACGTTGCAGGAATGGTCAGCCTGCTCAGCGGACAGCTTGCGCGCGAGCCGCAGTGCTCGGCGCATATGCTGCCATTAGCCAGGCCACGAACGGTGCTCCGCCGAACAGCTGAGCGAGGAGATTCCTTGCCCGTGATCCGCAATGCTAGCGGCAAGTGGTAGCACAGCAGGCCAAGCCACGCTCCAACCTGCATTACTCGTGCTGGCGAATGCCTTGGCCAAGGGCAACGGTCGGGCGGCAGCTCCACGGACGGTCGCGTTCCTTGGAGCCTTGATTGTCGGCGTCCGACACGTCGGCCTGCTGTCTTCTGTCTCCAGCTGACCAGGCGCGTCTCTCGCCACGAAGCATTTCGCCACGTACTCGCCAAACGTGGTCCAATCGTGGCACGACGCATCTTGGGCATGGCCATTGCTGATACGTGTGCACACTTCGTCGTCGTCGTCATAGTTTTCTTTCACTCATCACAGTATGTATGTATGTATGTATGTATGTATGTATGTATGTATGTATGTATGTATGTATGTATGTATGTATGTATGTATGTATGTATGTATGTATGTATGTATGTATGTATGTATGTATGTATGTATGTATGTATGTATGTATGTATGTATGTATGTATGTATGTATGTATGTATGTATGTATGTATGTATGTATGTATGTATGTGTGTGTGGCTCCACCACCGAGCCGACTGAGTGGAGCGCTGACCATGCGTCCACTATGCTTCGCCGTTTATGCTACCAGACGCACTCCGACCCTCTAAACCACCACGCGCTAGCCGCGCACGTGCCGCTGATGGCAGGACAGCACGCCGGCGGTGGTGGCACCGACAGCAAGAATGCGGCTCGAGCCCCCGTAAAATTGCTATCGCAATGAAAAAAAAAATCTCGCTCGAACATCGGTGCAACTCGCTACTGAATAATGCTGCGACGACCACACTCACTGTCACACTGATCGCTACAACAAAAAGTGAGAGTTTGAGAGCTGATTAATCACGCAATGTCCAGACTAAGAGGATCACGCAAGTGTACATGCAAGAACAAGTAGAATACACGAAAAACTTAGTCTGTTAGTTGAAGTGCCAGCAATTGAAACAATCACCAATCTTCGCCGCTTCTCAGTCACTGTTGAAAAAATAGCGCTCAATGTTATAAGCCAGCTTCATCATTCCTGGGTTGTCCCAGCCTTACCTTCAAATTCATAAATTGCGGCTTGAAGCCACGGTTTCACTTGATCATGTCTGGCACACGATAACGCCTGACGTGAACGCATCGAAGGACACGGAATGAGTACCATGGCCACGTTCACGAGAGGCGTTATATTGTGTCGACTTGACCAGTTCAAGTCGCGGATACAAGTTCAGGCGCATTTCTGAATACGGGGTTAAGCATCCTGCTTATGGAGATCTGTAGACCTTATATTTTGAAAAATTTAAAGGATACTTTGTAAATTCCAAAGTGTGTTCGGCGAAAGCCTGTGGCCATTCGACTGACTATGCCATGTCTTTTTTGTGATTGCTGAGAGAGTGTGAGGGGGATAGGCCACAGCTGGCACCGTTGCAGGGCACGGACGGACTGACGGTCGGACGCCGCGAGTATGAGCCAATAAAGACTTTCGCCTTGATAAGGAAATGTCGTCCAATATATTGTAAGGCAAAAAGATGGAAAGTTGGCCGAGTTGGTACGGGAAGACATTTCTAGTTTATAGCACGAAAGGACACAGACAAAGAGTACGTCCGTCCTTTCTGCTTCTAGTCTTGGTGTGTGTTCCTTCGCTCTCTAAACTAGAAATATTTTAAGGTTTTCTGTCGTTTGATTCTAATGGTTATCATTCACTGCTGACGGCCAGCTGATCCCGCTGATAACGAGGGTGCACCGTCGCTCAGACCGCTGACAAAGGGAATAAAAATATAGGATAGAATCCTTACATTGTCCTTACCATGAAAACTTTTGTTTGACGCAAACTTCTTCGGTGCCACAAGGGATAAAATTTGTTCCTAATGTAGTTTTTATTAAGCAGTTGTGGCATGGGCGGTGCATGAACACGCGCATGCAGTTATGTTGGTAGTCGCAAAGCAATTTTATATTTTCATGATGGCCCGTATCAGTCACCTCATAGCTCATGTGCGTTTGTTTACCTTAATTCATTCTTGTTCTTCTTTAAGAGCTACCAAAGAAAGAAGAAACGCAGGCCGAGCTGTATTGCGTAGGGATACTCTTCGTCCAATTCCATTCGTTTCTGATCATCCGTACCGCTAAGTGACTCACCTCGGCGATAGTCAGGGCGTGGTTTCGTGTTATTGATAAAGGGTGAAGACAATGGGAAAATACTTCTTTTTCTTTTTTGGGTTTTACGTGCGAAAATCAGTTCTGATTATGAGGCACGCCGTAGTGGAGGGCTCCGGAATAATTTAGACCACCTGGGGTTCTTTAACGTGCACTACAACGCAAGCACACGGGCATTTTTGCATTTCGCCTCCATCGAAATGCGGCCGCCGTGGCCGGGATTCGATCGCGCGATCTCGTGCTTAGGAGCACAACGCCTTAGCAGACTGAGCCACCGCAGCAGGTTACAGTAGGAAAAAAATTGACATAATGAAGGCTGTAGTCACTAAGACCAAATAATCTGGGGAGGGGTAAGGTGTAATGATAAGGAAACAGAAGACAATGAAAGACAGACGTAGCACCACATACAAGGGCACAACCATCGACACAAGTTGACACAAGTCAGTACTAACACCATTTCAACAATTATGTTGCATTAGGTGCAACAATGCTTTTGTCACCCTCTACTGCAACGACTGGAGCGGTCGCCATTCCAAGACGGTCAGCTCCGAAGAACGGTTGGCTGAATCCAGGAACTCGCATAGTCATGGATGATCGTCGATATTCACGACTACATAGACATTCACAAATAGTATGCTTAAGGCCTTTTTCGTGACCGTAGGGTTGATTCTACTGAGTGTTCCCTAAAGTTCCAGCCTTAAAATTATTCCAAATAAAGTAAAGCCACTGTATACTGTTGAAACGGCCTCCACGTATTGTCGATTGAAGACAGAAAACACGTTACAAAATTACTTCAGCATAGTTTCATCGTCAATCGTTGGCTGACTAAAACAGGTTCACTTGGTTTCATGCGCGAAAGAGGTAGTCTTTCACTTGTCGTCCGCAGATACGATGATGAAGCCTATAGTATCTATATTGAACAGCATTTTGACCCCCACACTCCGAGGCGAAAAGCATTTGCATTGATTTATGATCCTCTTAGGCGCACTCTCCGCGCGCAAGCCGGCGCAGTTGCGCGGCCAGTCCTTTAAGCGCAGGTTTCCATCTACTTCAATATAGCGGTGCCAGCGTTATGTTCAGGTCAGGACGGCCTTACATCACCGTTGTTTATGATGGTCAGTGGAGCCATCTGCACGGCGTGAGATAAAAGTAAGACCTTGGGGACGAGGACAGTGTTGTTTCGCGAAAATAAAACAAGACCGCCAAAACTCTTCAATCACGAATGCCTGTGCTAAAATGTAGATAGGACGATCTCAATCCCTTCAGCGCGAAAGATAAAAAGGTCTGGAATGGAAAATATTACTGGAAGGCAGACTAACGTTGCGCAGTAGAGTGTGCGATCTCTTCGTTACTCGGCACAAGGGTATGCTAAGCAGCCATCGCGGGAACAGAAAAACTAAATAAGCAAGCGTAATGAGCAACACAACAGGACAATCCACATCAAGGACAATGTTTTATGTCTTATCCTCCATGACAAACGAGCACTCCAGAGGCGTTTGTACTAAGGGACATCTATTGGAAAGGCGTTCACGCGAAGCGACACACGGCAAAAGGGTAACTCCGTATCGGTGAAAGACCGTTGCGGAAGGGGAGACATCCGAAACCCTTTTGGGCCTAAAAGAGTAAGGTCATGCGCCGCTTTTCATCAACACAAATCTTGACGAAACACAGTAGTGTCTTATTAATAGTTTTAGTGCTTCCAAAAACAATATTATAGTTAGCCGTGACGGAATTTAACCGGATACACTTTTTTAACATTTTGTCAGTTTCAGTTTAAAGAAGTCGCGCAATGCATGTTGCTGCGTCGCTTGCTGAAAACATATAAAGGATAACGTGCCGTACCGAGTGTCGCGGGTTTTTAGCACGATAGCGTTAAGGGCTCCCATGTCGTAGAAAATCCGGCGTCGGTGTCGGTGCCGGTGTCCGCGGCCGAGAAATCATCCCCAACCACGCAGGCCCTCCGAATATATTTAAGTTTATGTCTATATGACGCCTTGTCATATGGCATGCGGTATATGCGGGTTATATTGCCACACAATTCTATCATTAATGTTGCTCATACCTTGAATTGCACACCTCTTCGTCAAAATTTAGACGAATAGCTTTGCCAAGAGGCAAAGCTATTCCTCGGAATTTTGAGAATGACAATCCACAAACAAATGTCATGAAACAAAACATCCACAGCCAATGCATTTTATGTTAAATCTTCTCACACTGAAATAATAAAAGTACGAAACAAAAACGGAAACATGGAAATTATGCAATTTCTTTTGGCGCGGTTGTGCACTGTATTCGGGAACGGTCCGCGCAAGAGGCCGCGTTTCTACCAGAAAGCTCGCCTTCGTGCGTATATACCGTTCACCACCACTGTTTCCCGGTAATCATTACGGTTACTTAAGCTGCAGTTGTCGGGAAGCGGAAGAAGCAGCCAGGTATATTTGAATGCTATCGCGTTCCACTCTTACAAGCGAAGTTTAAGTGTCCTCCAATTTTTGCTAAGGAGTCCTTCAGCATACAAAAAGCAGGTTTACTTCAAAGGTCGTGAGTTTGTCGGTGTGTCAGGGGTATTAGAGACTAGAGGACAGCACTTCCTTGTGGCGCCCAAGAACTGCCGTGTTAAGTTACAATAGTGTATCGGTGGCCCCAACTATAGCCAATAGCAGACAGCACCAATGGCATCAAACAGAAAAGGTAGTGGGTTTACAGATTTGCGGGTGCACGGAGGTGTGGTGGTGAGAGGATACGATTGCGGGGCAGTCAAGAGGAAAAAGCGGCGTTGATAAATTGTATCCGGACGTACATTGCCCGATATCGCGGGCGTTCGTACCACAGTCCTTCTTACTTTTTCCCTCTCTCTTTCACCTTCTCTCTCTCTGTCTGTCCCCCAAACTATGGCGCGCAGTGGGGCGTAGCTGGCGGGCGCCAAAAAGGAGCTGAGCCAAATGCGGCCCGGCATCTCGCCTCCGGCGTCCGACTCGCTACTAATCGTAACTCATCGGTGGCATCGATTTCCGGGTCCTACAATACTCTTCTACGCGCGCGAACACCTCTTCGCTCATCGCCCTGTTGCCTGTGCGGCACTAATGACTGCCAAACGCTCAGTTAGCTCGGCCCAAACTCCCCTGCTTAGAAGCCGCCTTCATTGCAGGCCAAAGTTTTTCGTCATGCAATGCGAAAAACGTGAATCGTAGGTTTCCATATAGATGAAACTTTGTGGCGTCGATTGCATTGCTTTTTTTTCCTCTAAATGTGAAAGTGAGTGGCCCTGCTGTGTCACAGTTACTGGGCCATGGGTCACTGTTATGAAGCACGTGTTGGGTGGCTTTGCCGTTGCTGTTTCCGCGTATAATCACAAAAACGCATTTACGTTGCATTCTACATGAGCCTATGTATCGTATAAAAACGTCAAATTCCTCGTGGCATACCGCGTTACCACACAGCCGCTCAAGGGTATTGCTTTGGGAATATTGAGTCCACATTCCAGTGCTGATGTGTATTGTCACTTGCACGGTCGTTTTCTTGTGTAAAACAAAAAAAAACAACATTGCTAATTCGGAGCGGGAACAACTTGGACACAAGCTAAGGCACGAGAACAGGCAGGACACAGCGCTACTTGGAACCACGCTCCGAATTAGCCATGCTTTCATACCACCTCGCCCATTTTTCGCTTTTGATTAAAAACAACGTGTCTCAAGGGCTCTTCAATTCCTTTATGTCTTAAAAAAACACATTTTAAAGAAACATGTGCATATCCACAGAGTAGTATAACAATCATTTTTCACACACTTCTGAGCCCTACAACACCCAGGGAAGCCCTCAATTTCAAAATATTAAGTAAATAAATAAAGAAAAATACTGTACTACTGTTTAATGCTTTCGAAATACTTTTACACTCAGCGGGTGACGCTAGCATGGTTGTGTGTGGCGCAGGTAACAATGACAAGTGATGATTTATCGACCTGCAAACGATTTCATTTCCTCCACGTCTCGTCCGCTATGCAGCCGCACGCGCGCTGTCTCGTTCTTGTCGCGCCGACACGTTGCCGCGTCGTAACCGCATGACGCCGTGACGCCATACGCGTACACTTTTACTGAGTCATGAGCAGATTCTTGACGTCGGCTCCATCGATCGGCCGATGAGTCGTCATAGAGCGTCGCTGAAACACCTCGTACTATTATATAGGTCAACAACAACAACGCGGAAGCAATACGCGAGCGCGATCCCTCGCATAGCACTTTCGTGCTCACAGCGCCGTAAAAGTGCTGACATATTTATTGTAGTTATTCCGGGGCTTTACGTGCCAAAAGCACGATATGATTATGAGGCACAGCGTAGGGGAGGAGACTGCACATGATAATGGGCACCTGTGATTCTTTAACCTGCACGAAATGCGCAGTACACGGGCGTTCTGGCATTTCGCTTCCTACTAAAGGTCGCCACCGTGACGGGAGTTTGATGCCGCGGCTTCGTTCTTAGTAGCTGAACGCCATATGAACTGAGCTACCGCAGCGGGTAAAAAATAATAAAAAAGATAAAAAAAGTGCGGACTGCCGGCCATTTATGAGATTTTAGGTGCCAAAGCCACTATCAGATTATGTTGCATGCCGTAGTCGGGGACTCCGGATTAATTTTGACTACCTGGGGTTCTTTACCGTACACCTAAATCTAAGTACACGGGTGTGTTCTGCATTTTTCCCCATCGAAATGCAGCCTGCCGTGCCGGCAGCCCAACAACATAACTACTAAGCAACCACGGCGGGTCAGTAACATTAGCGTACACGCTAAATCAATGTGCGTGGTTCTTTCTAGAGTTCCAAACAACGGCTGCTAAGTCCGCTCTGCCGGTGCTTACTGCAGTATCCGCTATTTACAGCTCTTCTGTAATCGCCTACGAAGTTGGGACTTTATGCGCCTTCGTACGCCCGTGAATGTGTGCCATTCACGGGTTATCCTTTTCATGTGTATCGACGTCCGGCAGGTATTTGTGGCCCTTCCCTCTCTTCAGTTATCGATTGACAAGATATGCCACAGTGTCCATTGAGGGATATTGCGGCAAATTTGCACAACATCGATGTGGGCCTGTGCCATTATCAGTGCTACAAGACCGCGCATCCAGCATACGTCTAATCTTTCGTCAACATCATTCATTCCATCTTTTCTTCCCCTTCTCCTCTTACTCTGTGTAGAGAAGGAGGCTAGAGCACACGAGCTCATGCCAACTATCTCGGCCTTCATTTCAATTGTCTCTCTCTAAGGCTAATATAAACACCGCGTCAAATCAGTCCATATAAAAAAAAAATCAAAGCCCCTTTTTCAAAGAAAGGGGCTTGAACGCGAAGCTTTCGCCCATGCAAAGTGAATCAAAGTCAAAGTCGCAAAGCCAACGGCCACGCAACGAACCCAAGAAATGCTGAGCGACCCGAATGCGATGTATACGTGATTTCATAGCTTGTTTAGAATTGTATTTTTTGAACATTGAAGTTAAATAAAGATACATTTCGTTGAATTGAATAGCCTTTATTTTAGACCATGTAGCCATTGATTCGCCATTGATTACACGCACACACTCACACTTTCACGGACTGTATGCCGTTGCCGATAAACGGGATCGGCCTTACGGGCATGATCGCGCTCGCGCTTACGTTCGCGTACGATACCCACGGCCTACCCATGGTCACGGCCGGGAATGCGTTGCGTGACTTTCGTGATGCAATGCAGATGTATACAGTTCGTCTGAGTAGCGTGGCGTTGCAGTTCTTATTGTTCTTATCGGTGCAACTGCGAATGTAAACTGTAGTGTTCTACGATTGTGCGCGCAGATTCGCAGATTGTTCTATTGTGTGCGCAGATGAGCAGATAGTTCCATTGTGTAAGTTGGCTTTCCTGCAGTGCGTTATTGGCGCTCACGGACAAATCAGTGAGGCATTGAAAGCTGCTTTAAAATTTACGCATGAAGCATGTTTAGGTCGTTGAAAAACTGTTTGAAAACATCAGTGACGTGGCGCGAAAGCATTGGATCGCGTTGGTTTTCTTTTTTCACGTGAAACGTCTTACAGTCCGGTCAGCATAGGGGGAGAAAGCCGCAAGTAACGAAAACGTGTTATCGTATTATCGCTTGTAACTTTGCCATCCACGCGCCTTCCTTTGGTATCGTGATGTAGAGTTAAAAAAGAAAGAAAAAAAAGCATTACTCGATCGTACATGTGTTGCATGCACAGATAGCGTCATGGTCGCCCAGTGACGCAATCGGAGCTATATTTAGCCTTTTTCTCGGCTTTCAGGAAGGCATAGCTTGGTAGTTTGTCGATGCGAGCCGGAATTATCGCGTTTGAATTAGCTCACTCAGGCACAGTAACTGTAATCCATCGAACTCAAACCTGTGCTCATAAGAAGTGATGAGGCCTGCAATTGCGCATTATCTTGCACGAATGTGATGCCTTCTCGGCTATGGCGCCCACGCTTTTGATACGTAGGGTTCAGAAATTGCGTGAAGAGACTCTGGTAGCAAGATCGAGGAATATCCAACCCCTTTGCTCACGGGGGAACATGTCTGTCTCCACAGGGAGCGCTAGCGCTTGAGAGTGAGGCAAGTGCTGGAGCCCCAACCATCATGAGTGCCGTGGGCTCGAATGTTGCAGGTCAGTGTCGGGCGTCACCAGTAGGAGGGTCATTTATGTAGTCTAGTGCCTAAACACCCTCTGCAAAAAATACCGGGCCCACTACGAATAGGGAGTGAGCATGATTGGAAAATTACACCAATGAGGCTTCCACTTGCTGTAGCATAAGTTCAGCATGTGAGCGTTCCAGTGCGTGAATAAATGTAACTTGTGTATATGCTTCAGTAATTTTTGCATTCTGTTGCGCATACACCCTTTCAAACGCGCACAACACGTTTCACGTACCTCACTGCAGCTATGTTCCTGATACAACCTGCAGTGTTTTTTCTTACTCAGATATACTGGGCTTCCTATTAAAAGCTGAGAAATAGCTAAGCTATATATAGGACCATGCAAGAAAATGACGCTGATCTTTAAATGGGCTCCGATAGCTTCGTATTGACAGTAGCCAGAAATTTTATTGTTAACAATTACCCTAATTGTTGACTGCAAATACGGTATGTAATTTTAGAGAAGACAAAGTTAGCGAAGGCTTCTCTAGGTGGCTGCCAACAACATAAAGTCGGTTTAATTCGCATTGGAGGCTTTGATGTTTTTTTTTATCTTCCTTTAATTTCATGCATTTTACCGTGGACACCATGCATACTAGCTTTGTTCTGGAAATGAAGTTAAACATGCTTCCGAAATTAAAACAGACTAATCACCCCTGCGAGCACCCATAACTGTTTAATCATAGTCTCCGACAAATATACCACGTTTGGGCGAAAATGTGAAACAGCATGTGGGTAGCTTCTCAAAGCTTCAATGCGAGATGGTTAGCACGTGCGTGAGCCTTGCGTTCAAACCTCATAGGCAAGGCGGAAGAATAGTAAATAAAATTCAACCATCATGGCTGTGACTTCTTAGGTACTTTGACCCCGCCGTGAGAGCAGCTAATAATTCTTCCCAAGGCTTTCACTACCATAACCGGTGTCTGTAATAAAGAAAACTGAAGTGGAAGAAAATATATATTTCCTTTGCTAAAAAATTTTGTTATATGTTGAGAAGCCCTTCGATATTTCTATGCAACGAGCAATGGTGCCGTGCTCTAAACTGACATTCATGTGCCCTAAGTGGATGTGTTACATCAATGACACTTGTGTTTTCTGTGATCACTACCAAGAATCGAAAAAGTAGAGCGTAGACTTTTAAAGTGAAGCTCTAACCAATAGCATAGTGACGGCCCTAAACAAGTAATATCCTATAGAAAGCAACGAAAACTCATTATAGAGTTCAAGACGAAAAATAAGAGATGTTGTTAATGAGGAGCAAGCGAAGAAGAGTGAGGACTGCGAAAGGGGCCAGAGTAGGCTATGAATCAGACTGCGAGCCAACACAGAATGCTGACGACGTTTGGCCTGGTGCCGAAGGCACAAAAGCGAGCGTCATGTTCAAGTGGAAAAGACGACAAAGCTCCCATCTTTTGTCAGTCGTGGCCCTCACATAAAAGCACCGCGGGAAAGAGTTTTTGTGTCGGCTCCATTGCCTCATACTGGTGTCTGGCCAAGTATAACAAAGGGTCGCCGCCCAGCCTCTACAATGAAGACACGTTGCCGACTTCTCTGGATTTCTGCTCATGCTTTAAAATGCCCTAAATGGTGGCGCGAGGACCAAACGGCTGATAGAACTTGTAAATCTGAACTAGCCATTGCAGCCCGAAACATGGCTAAGGAGTTGTCCTCTAGAGCAGCAGTGAAAAAAACTATCAGAAACTGTATAAACTTTCTTCCTTCTTATCTTTTAGGTACATTTTCATTTTCCCCGGTGCAAGGTAGAAAACCGTACTTTTTTTCTGGTTAATCGCACGGATTTCCTTTGTCTCTCGCTTTCTTTCGCTATCAGAACGTTTCGAACCCCGCTCCCGTGCTGTTTTATTATTTATGTTTTGTTCTGAATAACCTCGATAGATGCTCGCGATGTCTTGTGTGTTACATTCTCCCCTTTCGCCAACATCGGCCTGGCGAAGGTTATTCTACTACAGGCTAGACAAGAATTCCATAGAACCACCGCCAATTTCATAAGAACGTTGATTTGTAATGTTTAATTTCTAAAATAGC
Source organism: Dermacentor silvarum (assembly GCF_013339745.2). Taxonomy (NCBI): domain Eukaryota; kingdom Metazoa; phylum Arthropoda; class Arachnida; order Ixodida; family Ixodidae; genus Dermacentor; species Dermacentor silvarum. Next base: position 71,815,713 of record NC_051157.2, on the reverse strand, counting down.
ACGTTGTGTTTAACCACGTGCATGATTCATCGGGATTTGAGAAGATCTATTTTAATTAGGACTTATAACCCGACCAAACAAACACGAGCAATCTAATTGCAGGCGCCTCCGCAAACATGCAAGCTTTTCTGCGTTATACCGCAATTATACCTACTCGGCCTTCTGAACTAATTCAATGATTATTCTAGCTGCCACGACGGGGGCGTTTACAGTTGATCCCCATCCAAGCCACACTGCTGTATTTTATCTAATATTTCGTGGCCCTTTTCGCTTTCTCCAGTGCAGCATAGTCAACCCGAGATATCCTCGCGTGAAACTCCCTGACTTTATGCTTAACTCTCGCTCTTTCTCGAGCATAAAAGTGCAGCATGCGCTTCTAGCATTAGCTTTATGTCAATACGGAAGGAAACAGGAAATTATGAAGACTAAATTTTGATGTGAGACACAATTTTGCATTCGGTACTCCTCTTTTGTGAATCTCACCATGGTCCTGCTGTATGCGGTCGCTAATATACTCTTCGTTTATTTATTTATTATTTTATTTGTTTTTTGCTGTTAGACTGTTAGAAAGGTTTTACTCAATTATCATGATAAGCCTTCTCAATGCTTTCGTAGAGACAAAAAATGTTACTTCAAAAGTTAAACAGTGGCTACGTGATTTGATCTGCCTAACAAATTTGACAAGGCTGGCAGCCGCAGCCTTCGGAATGGAGTACGTGTTCCTTCGTAGAGAATTAAACCTTACGTTTTCTTCAGAACTTGTACATTCATCAAGATTTATTTTCGATGTCTCCTTGTCTGATTTAGTGGTGCCGTGTATTATACTTATTGACAAGTAACTCATAACTTGAGCAAATATATATTTGTATTTTTAACAATGAGGCCAGCCTAATCAAAATGCCCCCATTTCTCTAAATCTGGTGCGAGATTTCCGTGGTGCAGTGGACACACTAACGTGGATCTGCGTATTGGGCTAAAACAAACACAATCGCACGGCAAAGTGGCTCGGCGTGAACACGAGGAACTTTAATGGTTTCTCGAATTTTATGACTTTACCTCAAAATGTTTACACAAAAATAAGCAGCCAAGTGCACTAAAGTCATTAAGCCATGCAGCAGTTGTTGGCGAAGAAGCCGTGCATCGTGGTGCAATTCAACTGAATTGAATCTCCATATTGACTTGAAAGAAACACGGTGACACGACACAATTAGGTGCCTCCGAGTGTATACGAGAAACTTTGTTCGTGTTTCGAATTTTATGATGTGACCTAGAACTTTTACGCAGAAATAAGTAGCTAACAGTACTCAAGTCACTAAGAAACATAACAGTTGGCGATGAAGAAGCCATTCATCGTGGTCCGGTCAAACGATCAAGGCTGCCCCTGAATCACCGCGATGGCGTATAGTAAGGCCACTCTGGCGCGCATCTATCTTCATCCATCAGGGCCGCCATCGCCGAACGGCTCAGGCCACTGCAGACAAGACGAGACCCGAACCGCAGAGTGTACGAAGCGATAAGTTAAAGAAACTGCCGCCGCTGCTCCGTAAATAGCCTCAAAGTGCGTTGAGGTTCGCCTGCTCCTACATGGTGCGACGTTTTTTTTTTTTTTTTCTGGATGACTCATTTTATTTTTATCGCAATCTATAACGGCTAGCTCAGCTCGACGTGCTGCAATTTCTGCCATACATACGCGAAAGTTGGCGCGGCTAGAATTCCGCGAAACCCGAGCATCAACCCCGTCCATCCGGAAACAATTTGGATCCACGCAAAAAAAAAGGAAAATAATAATGTCACTGCGCTTTAGCCACCCAAATCTGCGATGCGGTTATGTCGACACGCGTAAGAAAGTTCCTCCATGAAACTACCCCGGATATTGCTTTCCCGTCTCTGATATGCATGCGCTGCCAGCTCCGGTGGTGGGGCCTATACTGCTGCTGAAGTTGCAGTTATGGTTGTGTTCACGCCTGGGCTGCTGTCGTTGCTCTCTCCTGGAGTGACGTGGCTGTGCCGATTATTTGAATTTGAATAATTTTTCAGCACTGTTCCTGCCTTCTTAGAAATGAGCAAAATAATCATGTGCATGCCACTTTTCTGATCTGTGAATCTTAAGTAAATTGTAATATATATGCTAATGTCACAGTTGCTAAACCTTTAAACGTTATATAGTAGCAGTGCCAAACGCCTGGCTGTACTACGTGCCTCTTATGAAGCAAAGCTCGGTGACGTATTGCTTGGGATTTGTGAAGGTTTCTTCATGAATTCGTGTGTTACTTTGTATTTTATTACAACGCCCACCAACGCCCAGTAGCTTTATGCCTTCTGTGTAGTCCTAACGCGCAATTTTCCTGGAACACCTTATTCAACGCCGCAAGCAGCCGGTATACATAGCACGCTGAGTCTTGTAAGCGCCACTATAGTGCCTGAAACTTAGCAGAGCCGCTTTTCTGTAGAGTGGGAATGAAAGAACTATATATATCACATTAGGTATCCGCTTAACCAGCCTCCACCGGTTAAGTAAGGTCACGCGGTGACTAACCAAACATTTTGTTGTCTTCTTCGCCTTGCAGTACGGGTTTATTCACTGCGCCTTGGAAGACCTCGTGACGAAGAAGTTCGGAGCGGACACGTGGAAGCTGCTTCTGTACGTTCCTCTGCTCAATGATTTCTGCGTTTGCGACCAACATGCCTCCCCTCCATTGCTCTTCACAGTGGCCATAAATTGTGTTCTGTAAAATACACCGATTACAGAGAAGATAAGCGCAATTATTCAGCACGCGCTTTCAGAATTTAATGGAACACCTGAGCAAGAATAGAGAGACAATTTTCTTTACGGCACAGCCATGCTTCGAGGAGTGTTTAATTTTACATTACAAACAAATATTAGTTGATATTGACATGATATTCAGTTTAGTGCCTGTTGCTTATTATTATTTTGAATTTATTAAGGTACATGTGATCTGTCTAAAACGCTCTATTATCTTAGTCTTCGTTTATAATCTTCTCAAATCCTCGAAGAAACAGTGTCTCCCAATCCTTGCATCTGAACGGACAGAAAGCGTCGGTTTCATTACTAGGCCTGCAAGTGCCGTTGCTAATAAAACATGGTGTCTCAAAGCAGCTGTTTTATATCCTAACGGTGGACGAAGTACTGAAGGACTCTGGTCATGGCGCCAAGGGTCGAAGCTGCGATTCCTTACGTCGAGACAGATAGCTGCTCCTGATATTGTTTTCCGCTAATATTTGAGGTCATGTTTATCAAGCTCGATAATGCATTTTAATTTCACAGCATTTGCAATTAGTAGCTCATCCATGTCAGTTTGCTTCTTTGCCTAGAGTACACTGCCTCGCGGGCGTGGCAGGCGGCTTTCAAAAGCCCATCAGAGACAGACAAGGAGCGTTATCAAGCTAGCACTTGGTATACAGCAAGTATACCTTGTTAAAATGTAAAAGAGGGCCTTAAAATGCTTTGTAAAGTCTAAAGCATAATAAATTATTACTGCGTTACAATAAATGATAGTAGAGTAGCAAGGAACAGCGCCTGCCAACGGAGTGCTTTTTCTAAATTTTCAAGAATCTTCATGCGAACATCTGTACACGTAAGTGGTCTTTATGAAAATCACAGCATCATATGAAAATTTCGTTTGGACTACCTTGTAGGGCTATACGAGTTCGCAGTCATCTGGCGCTGTTATTGATGTAAGTATAGTAACAGTTTTCATACAGCAGGCAAAATTTTGCTTCCACGTAAGAGAAGCCGGTAGAAATAATAACAGCATTGGCACAGATAGCCTGTACGTCCTCATGATGAACCTAAAGTCACTTTCTGTACTTTAAGTCTAAAGATAATCTATAAGCAGCCGCTCTCTAGAAGGGCTTCTGTAACTTCCTGGTATATAAGTACATTAGAATCAGTGCATTTATACTGACTGCATATTAAACTTGCACAACCCCCTTATGTAAGGCTTCCTTTGCTGTATAACACGTTGGTCGTCTCGGAGCGCCGTCGAAAGAACGCACTGGGTGTTTGTCATTCCTTCTAGTGTCCTTGCCCGGTGTTGCGCTACACTTCATCCCAATTCGCAGGGAGAAGTCTGGGATCACTATGCACGGTGCCTCTTTCCTCATGCACAAAGTGTACACGGACGAAATGACCCTGAAGCTCGTGGCTGCAGCCTGCGAGGTGCTTGGTAAGAGGAACTATTCTGTGTTGTTCTAGGCAAGCATGATTGATTGTGTTATTTTGCTCTGTCAATAATGGTTGACGCACTCAATGAGCTTATGCTGCAGGTACTTTCTATAGCAGTTCCCATGCCAGATTTTAATAGGTATACTGTCACCTGTAGTACTTCCCACTACTACAGGTGACAATATTATCCTTCAGAAAGCGAAGTTCAGCAGTCAACGAGCTAAATTGCTTCCATGCGGTTTCAATTACACGTGCCTTGCATGTAGTCTCATGAATCAAGTAAGTCACAAAGAAACTTTTTAGATCGGGATAACTACGACTACCAACCCTAGGTAATCCTTTGTAGACATAGACAGCCAGTTAACACATTTAGACTCTATGCGTGTACATGGGACCCCTACACTAAACAGAATATTGAGGCACTGGAATCAATCCAACGGAAAGCCGTACGCTTCATTTTTTCCAAATACTGTACTACCGACTCTCCCTCCGCTTTAATGAAAGAACATGCCATTCCACCACTTCAAGCACGAAGGAAAATCCAAAGACTAAAATTTCTATTTTTACTAAAGAACAATAAACTTTCTATGAGTCCTCAGCCGTATCATATGCCCCTTACTACCCGTCATACAAGGTATCATCATGATCAGTCCCTAACTCCATACCACGCGAAAATAAACGCCTTTAAGTATTCTTTCTATCCTCGCACAATTGAAGAATTGAACAGGCTGCCTTCTGATGCGATTAGGTCCATCGACTCTATTGACAAATTGATTGTTTCTTATCCATAGTCATGTTTTGGATTTGTATAAGTTTTCTCCTGTTACTGCTCTAATATGCCCCACTGTAAATAAGTGCTCATGTTTTTTTTTTGTTTTTTTTTTACTGTCATTGCGATGAAATTCCCATTGTGCAGTATTGTATTCTTATGCCCCTCTTTCTTGGGCCCGCAAAGGGCCTGCAGTATTTGGTAAAGAAGTAAATAAAATAAATAAGGAAATAGCCAAGGCTACGTCTGATAAGCTGGGTTTCGGTTGTCACATTCACTTATTGTTACTGCAGTTCGTTCTTGAACCATGACAACCGCTACACATTGTTGTCACCATGCAGGCCTGGATTTGGACACGTGCCTAGAAGCTTTCGGAGAGCATTTTTTGCACTTCTGTCAGCAGCACGGCTACGACCACATCCTGCGTGTTCTGGGCTCCAACATGGCCGACTTTCTGACGAACCTGGACAACCTCCATGACCACTTGGCCTCTACATACCCGGGCATGCGTGCTCCCTCATTTCGCGTCACGCCCGGCCCCAGCGGGCAGATACTCCTTCATTACTACAGTGACAGGAAAGGTACGAATCTTCTTTTCCTGCGTGCTGTTTCAGGTGCATTGACCAGCCGACGTGCGATTACCGCTGCGTGAGTGATGCAGCGCACTTTCACAATTAAGTCACACTCCGCGCTTAGTGAAAAGTAGATATTTAGATGATGTCCCTTTTATATAGGGGTTGTGATAGGTATCAGCTTGCCGTGGAGGGGAGCGCTTTCCAGTGGCATCTTTTTTGGTGCTTGACATATTGATTCTAGCCCCCATTTCATACAATCAACCAGTCTACCCTTACTTCCTCTAGCTTCTGCACTACATTGTCCATGTGGCTACATTTATGTGGTGGCCGAAAGACTACGGCCCCATCTTTACTTGTCTCCTATAGTTTGCGCCTAAATGGCATTACAGGTACTAAATGAACAGGTTGGTTTCCCTGGCTTGCATGGCGTCAGTGACGAATATCATATGCGTTGTTAAAGTTGCACCTAAAGAATGCAGGAAAACGAAGAAAAATAAAGCAGTAGAAAATAAGATTGAGCCCCAAGAACAACCAAATGCAAAACTTCCCACACGACTGGATTTCTATGATTTAGCGTAAAGCTCCCCCTACTGATCGAGCTCACCCGAGACGAGGCTCTTGTCTGGCGGCAAATATATGAACTAACACTTATCGACACCTAAGCCGGCTACACCACTTGTACCCCAAACGATACAACAAAGAATGTCCATACTGTGCCAATTACGCCAACAAATACCACACTGTTTGGGAATGACAATAGAACCCCATGATGCCCCCTATCTAGCACCCTACCTCATCCCAATGGCACGCCGTGCTACTCCGCTCCATCCTGGATGACCAGCGACAGGTAATGGACCGGGCACGCTCGGTGGCCGTGGCGAAGGCCACAGGAGCCCTTTAAAAGGACCCCCTCCTCGTAGAAAACTGAGTCAATAAAGTTTATTATCTCTATCTCTCTCCATGAACACTGTCCCAATGCTGTAGCAGATATCGCGAGATACATAGAATGGTACGCATACACAATTACTTGATCTACGCTAAACATCGTCCTTGTTGACACGACTGGCAGAGGCAGCTTAAATAGCGCATTCAATAGGTACGGTACTAGTCTGTGTGAATTACCGATGCAGATTAGAGCAATTTTTTCGATTGATTTGAATACAGTAAATGCGTCCTAATCTATACGCTGGAACCAAAAGTTTCACAACTGTGAGATCTTTTTTTTCTACTCACGTTACTAGGATACAAATGATGTTATCCTTCTCACCAGACTTACTCTAATGAACACAGCAATGTAGATGAACCGTCGAAGCCGCATTGTGCAAAAAGTGCCTAAATATTATTAGTGTTTTTTTTCCCTTTGTCCTAAATGAACAAGAATGTGTATAATAGCAAATTGAAATGGCTGAACCTGTTCAGTCTTGTTTAGTAATCATCGAGTATGGATCTGTAATATATTTATTTAGACACACTTGCTCTTTCCTCTGGAGCTAATAAAAACGGCCACAGTAAATAAACTATTACCCACATGCTTAGTCTCTTGTTACTTTTTTTCCAATGGCCTATAACCATGTCGTTTGATTAAGAGCAGAGAATAAAAGAAAAACAAGACACGAAAGAATTTGTAGGGGTATTGACACATCCGCTTCTTCCAAACAGCTTACGTATGTCAGCGCACGGGGATCTATAGCACAAGCGGCACTTGAAGGAACAGGCTTAACAACGAACAGCAGTGATCCTGCTGCTTCATCAAAGGTCAGAATCGAGCTGCATCTCGTTCATGGCAGGGTAAAAGAGCTTGGCTGATCCAGAGTCATGTTGCGTTCTAATCTACGCTAACGGAGCCAGCGAGTTTCGAAAGCGAAGGCACGCAACTTGATCACAAGAACAGATAACGAGCTAGTCTCAAGGCAGATGAGTACGGGTAATGAAAGGACGTTTGATCAAGAGGGAGCCATATTATCCCATTTTAGACCTTTGCTCTCATTCCTTTTTTTGTGTGGTCTTTTTTTTCTTGGATAATATTGTTATACTAGCTCTTTATAACCGTTCCGAGAGTGAAGCACCGTATGAGTCTCTGAGCTTTCCACGAGTACCTATGATTTATATGTAGTATTTTAGCGAAGTGAAGGACTGCGTGATCATTTCGACATGTATGTCTCTTTCTTGAAAGTTAACTTTTTTATTCATTAATTCATTGTTTCGCAGGGCGAAATTGGCCACAACTTGTGCAGGCAAGGTCACTATTACGAACAATTGTTAATCTCGTCTATTTATTTATGATTGCTTGTGTTAAATGGAGTTTGCCTGCTGCATTCAGTCTTTTTAAAAAGGATTTATGGAGTGCTCCAGCTTACGCGACACGTTACTTGACTTCAAAGGGGAACGCCATAAGCAGGGAATAAAGCAGGTGTCTGCTGGTGCCCAATGTTGCCTGTAGACTAAAGCATACTATAAACGGGAGAATTTTATTTGATTGCCCGAACGCCCAAGCCGAAGCAATTTAGCACTCTAAGGAAGGACGTGACTGCGGTGTAAATGTCGGCAACCAAGGTCTAGAAATATCATCAGACAAATGTGCACGGGTTCTACGCTCATAAACCAATGATACCCTATGCAATCTACATAAACGGTCGGATGGTTTCTTACGCGAGCAGTCACATATTTCTTGGCATAATCGTTGATATAGATCTCTCATGAAGCTCACACTAGACGCACTTGAAACAGCTCCTGACAGCAATTTTAAAGCTTTTCAACTTTCTGGGCGGAAAGACTTGGGGAATGTTAGTACATGCATTGTTAGAATTGTGTAGGATACTTTTTCTGGGGCTTTTTGAGATGCAGTTCGCCCTTTCTGACGAACACTTGCGGGAAAGATCTTGGTTCTCTAGAGGTTATTCAAGCGCGGGCTCTCAAAGTTTGCTTTTGTTTTCCAAAGTCCGCGTCTACAGCGGCAACTATGGCAATCGCCCGGCTCCAAGCAATGCAAACACGCATTGGAGTGGAGGGCGCAGAAAACAAAATGGGCCGTTTAGCCCGTTCCCACCATCTTGCAGCACCACCATCAGAAAGGCCACAGGCATCATTTCGTGTTACCATTTAATACTATTGCACCAGCCTTCATTACAACAGGCATCAGGGTTTACCTCCGCAACTAAGACATCGATTCTTCTGAAGGTAAAAACGCGGCGCGACAGAGACCACAAGAAACACAAAGATACATCACAGCGCTTGTAATGTAGATTTGTGTTTCTTCTTGCCTTTGTCTCAGTCCCACTGCATTTTTATCCCAATTATGAACCAACTCGCCCGAGTTAAAGTTTTTACTGCAGCATATTTTATCTATGGTGTTTGGTTCGACATTCAGTCTACCTGACCGTACCATGAATGAGAAAAAAAATTTCAGCTGCCATCTCCTGCTTTTAAAAAACTATATCTCTTCCTTTTTGCACGAGAGGTACACCGACCACGTACTTACTTGCACTGATGGATCAGCAACTCCAGTGTTCGTGTGGAGCCATGGTTTTCTAAGAGAGAGCCATCACTATAAGTTTCAAGACTTGCCACCCAACAACGTCGAGGGCTGCTGAACTTGCAGCTATTCACGCTACACTTTGTCTCGTCAGCCGAAAACAACCTCGAACATGGTCAATATTCTATGACTCGAAGGCAGTACTGCAATCTTTGCTTTCAGCCCTGGGGCGTGTACTACATGAACAACTGGTATTCGAGATTAGAGAAATAAACCATACCTTGGCCATGACAGGACACCGAATGACATTTCACTGGCTTCCAAGTCAGTACGACGCCATAGGTAAAACACACGCCAATAACCCTACTCGATTGGCCCTTCAAGGCAGGAAAAAAGGGTTCAATACCATTATCAAGGACAGACGCCGCTCGAAAGCTTCGAATGCTCACACAAGATATGACGTTTTCCATATTGAACAACCCAAGTTTTCAAGACAACCGGCTGCATCATATGGACTTTTTTCTCCGCATTCGCATCCCAGCTAGACTTCGCTGACGCAGGGCTACCCTGCTTTGTCGAATAGGGCTAGGAGTGGCTTTTATGAAGTCTTTTGCTTTCCCGAATCAGATGGACCGACAACGCCTCGTGTGACTGTGGTAGCCACGAGAATATCTAACACGTTCTTTGTGACTTTCTTCGCTACAATTGACAGAGACAACCACTCGAAATCGCTATAGCGCGCTTTGATTAATGACCGCGGTCAGAGGAAATTATTTTAAAATACCGACCTCACAAGTCACCGCAGCTGACAGTGACCAAGGCACTGTTCCAGTTTTTAAGGGTCAACAGGTGTGCACAAGCGGCTGTAGCCTTAACTGGTGATCATTGGGCTGTGATAGTCTGCGGTGGTAGTTACCGACCATGATTGTGTGTCTGTGCTCCCTTTCCCTGTCTCTCTCCACTTTCCTATTCATTTACCTCACACTCCCTTCTTATATACACAGTCTAGGGTAGCAAACCGGATTTTCCCTTTCCTTACGCGCTCTGTCTATCCCCTTTATTTCTGTCTTCGTATTTTACAAAAAAAAAGACGTCATTCTTAACAGGTCACACTTAGCGTCGCGAAGCAAGAACTCATTCCTGATTCTTATCCTTAGCGTATCTCTCTGCTCACACCTTTAAAATGTTCTTTAGATGATGCGCGTTTTGGAACAGAACATTTTCATTGTACCGACGTATAAATGACATCATTCAAGGACATCACGTATTTGTACTAGCTGAAAAAGTGTCACTATAGGACAGTGTATACCAAAAATATTAAGGCGACCGCAGAATCAAGTGAGCAAGAGGCTATGCATTGTATTAATATTAGTTTGAATGTACGCGCTCTGCTTTTTTTATAGATCGACAAGATTTAAGAGCGATAACTTCATAGACGCAGCATACGTGGGGCTTAGTTGGAGCTCCTCGAAAGCAGGCCATATAGATGGCGTGTCAGAGATATGCAGAGCGGTGCAGGGCCTTTGCGTACTTGTCATGGTGTTTGTATTTCATTGCAGCTATTCCATTTGCTGCCAGAGACAAACTGGATAGTCAGTACATTGGTGCACAGCATAGGATTATGATTATTCTTTATTTTGTTGTTCTTTATTTGAACACAAACAAACACACCATTTCATCAGCCCGTCTAAGTATTGATGCTCTTGAGTAGAGCTGGGCACCTCGTTGACCTTAATGACGAAACTTAATTGTGTATTTCTGTGCGCAACAGCACACAATAGAAAAAAAAATATAGAAACCGGAAATTAAATTTTCCCATTTGCTTTTGAAACGTAAACTAAAGTCTGCGAAATAATCGATACTTTAATGCGGACCACTGCATACTTTACCTCAAGATGGCCCGGTGCAAGGAAGGTTCCTTTCCCTTTTTCCCTTTTTCCTCCGTTCGTGTTCCGGTTCCCGTTTTCTTTAATGGCTCAAATATTTATGCGAGTTATCTCTACACAAAAAGTGGTGGAAGCAATGACGTATAACTATCTCCGGACTTAGCAACAGTCTGCATTAGGATGTGCAACCTTCCGTGTAATGCGCAGGACGGCACGCAGTGGTGCTGAGATAAATGCGGGCAACGATACATCGTTGCTGTGTTTCTCTTGCCGTGTTTGCCTGCGTTTAGGCTGTACGAGTTGCTGAGGCAGGTGTGCGAAGACAAGATAAAAAAAGAGCACTGCAATTGGTTCTTGTGTCCGTTTAATAACTGTGATAACATGAACATTTTGCAAACGCCTGCGAAGTCAGTATCGCAGCTAAGTACGCACACTAAACGCGAGAACGATGGTAATGGAAAAATAGAAATTATGAAAAGCTTTCATAATCGCTAATAGTGAAAGAAACTTACTGCATACACGCTACAAGCATGCTAAGAGCTTGATATAAAGTTGCAAATCTATACAAATCATGCGTAATACAGAGTAAGCTCAGGACCTGTGACGAGTAGGAATAATTTCTGCTCATGTCGAGATACCGTAGCTGGTGGGGCGTGTCAGTACAATTTTATCTTTACGTATACAGCGGGAACGAAACACACAGACACTACGGAAAAGACGACATGGCACTTCTGTGTGGTTTATTAGCAATAAATTGCCAGCCGTCAGTCAGACGTGCGTTGTATCGTCTCTGTCGGTTTCGTTCACGCTGCAAGTAAAAGTACATGTTGAGATAGCTCACTTCGCAGCAATTAGCATGAAAAGTCATTAACGTGGAGACGTTCTCATGTTACTCAATTGAGATGACAAAAAACAACAACAAAAAACAGCCCATCAAAGTGGTTGGTAATCTGTTCTGCAAGTTTACTTATTATGTGCTGTTTGTCCGTCTGCGTCTCGTGCAGGGTTACATCCAATCGTGCTGGGCATCGTCAAGGTGGTGGGCAAGGAATTCTTCAACACTGAGGTGCGCGCCGACATCTCTGTTGTGTCGGAGTTTGGAGACAGGGCCCACGTGACCATCGAAGTGACCGAGACGAAGAAGGAAGGCAAGAGCTGCTTGCTTCCGAGGTACTCGGCTGTGCACCATCTTTTACTGCGAAGCGTGGTCAACTGCACAAAAAAAAAAAGGCTTGACCTGTTTTCTTTCATTAGAAGTCACTGAGGTTCTGCTTAGAATAACATCAAGTTAAGAAACTGAAGGCTCACTAAATGAATGTCCGAAAGCAGATTCGTATCGTGCATACTTGGCAATAAATTTAGCATTCAAACAAACGCCGTAATAAAAAACATGAATGGCAAACCTATGTTGCGGTCTCTCGAGGCACTAGGTAAACAAACCAATGCCGTAAGCACCTCAACGTTATGCTCAAAATCTAGTACTCCGAAAAACCGAATGATTGCACATCAATCATTTTCTGCCACTGTTATTAGAGTATGCGTCGGCAAAGATTCTCTTGCTGTACATAAATATCCCTCTATTCATTGTTCCCAGTAGGCCAATATGACTTGACTTGTACGCTATTTCAGCAATGTATTTTTTTATTCCATTTGAAAAGGGCTTGATTAGTGGCAGCGTGCTGTTCTTTAAGTTGGCAATGATTCTCATGCAGGGGCGTGCGAATATTCGACACTTTCGAATAACGAATCGCATAGTCACTATTTCGAAACGTCCAACTGCGTCCAACAATTACATAAAAATTCGGGCAAAAGTATGGTGAAGTTTCACCGCCGTGACCAATATATATTATAGACATAAAATTTGGCAGAGACACTTAAAACTGATTACGCGTGGGAATGAGTAAGCATTATACCGTTTGTAGACCTCGAAATCTCATGAACGCGCTCATTTTATACACCCATTTTCTAAGCAACAATCTGATCGCTATTTTACAGTTTTTGAGGGCAAAGCTAAGGCCTTCTCTGCAGGTTATAGGGTATAGTTTGCTTGCGGAGATACTCAATGCGAATTTATCATAGACACGCGCTTTCTCGCTGTTGATATGCGCCGTTGGGCTGCCTTTAATTTTAGTAGCAGGAAGAGCGGAACAAATGTGCGAGTAATATTGCATTTTTCGATCTGCTGACAGTTGTACGAGAGGAATAAGGTCCGATGCAGCCCTTATCGCTGTGCTCTCTCCAGCAAAATGTAGCTACAGTTTCGAGTAACGTTACTAGTACTTACACAGTACACGAGTAAGTACACGTGAATTGTTGCCTAATAACTGTAGATAGATAAGAAGGCCGGCTGCATTAGTGTACACCGCAGGATACTTTAAAGGGCCCCTAAACCACCTCAGATATTTTTTGAACATCTCAAGGAAACACGCACATCGAGTTCAGAATGCCGTCACGATCAACGATGCCAAACGCTGCAGCGCTACGCGCCGCGGGCTTGCCACAAAAAAAAAAAAAGAAAAGAAAAAAAAAACTGTGCGTTTTTCCTCTCCTGTCCTTTCTGGTATCCCAAGCGGTCGTCATGATGTCAGTAGGGTGCATCTGGTGATGTCAACAGCGGACACGATGTCCATTGGTCGAACAAGAACCTACGACTTCCGGTTTGTCTGCTAGCAGGTACGCACGCTCCCTGCTCTTCCTTGTCGTGTTGCTCCCTTGTGCGCCCTTGCGAATCGGTAATTACAGCCCGCAACACAAGTGGCAAATCGCTCGCGTTCCAACGCAGTCGTGCTTAGCGGTCTGATTAGCTGCGCGAACAGAGTGCGACAGCATTGGCCTTTCTAGACGAGCGCGCAACACAGGGTCTATAGCGGCACGCTTCGCATGAACACGGGCCGGCACCGCAGCAACAGCGGGTAGCCGAGAAGCACGGAGTACACGACCCCGTTACCGGCACGGTAACTCGCCGCATGCCGTTTGCCATTCGCGGGCGGCAACGGCGATGTTCCTCGCGAACGGCGAGATTTCCTTGCCGTAGAGCGGATGAGACCGGGACCCATTTGTGCGGTAGCCTCACCGCCACCGCCACCGATCGCTCGACGGCGGCGATATCGTCGCTAGGCCTTTTCCGGCTCACTTCAAAGCTAAAACGGACGGCACTTCGGAATGAATTACCGACGCTCACAAGCTGCAATATTTTCTTACCCTTGTTATCGCTGTTCTCAATGATTGTACACGAAGAAGAAAACACGCTTATATTAGCGGCGCCGTCGGCTGCGATGCGAGCACAGCCGAGTCGTTCGTCTCCCGTCGGTAGCCGTGCACGGCAGCTTAGCTCGACAAGTATCGGAGCTCTCGTTCATGTTTAACGTTTGACAGCGGATATCGTTCTTCATAAAATGTACAATTTACGCATCACTTTATCCAGGGAAAATTATTTTGCTTGGAAACGCGACTATGTTTGGAGGGAATAAACACTGGAAAAGAAAAAAATCGTTTTTTTTAATTAAAGCGACACGCAGTTAATTAGATTCATTCAACGAAAATAAAATTCCGAATCAATTTTATATACGCATGACGAGAAAAAAGAAGTACAACTCTATTTTACTTGATCATTATCAAAAAATACCTTTTTTCAGCGCCCACCGTGAGAGCGCCCGTCGATAGCGGCGGGCGTTGACGCCGCTATCACTTGCAATGCAATTCAGCTCTTGTTGGAGTGCGTGGAAGGGCGCGCTCGTAAAGTTCACCTGTTACAATACGCCCCCCTCACATGTGTTGTTTTGCATGTTGACGTTTGTCTGAATTAGGTGACGCGGATAGTTTTATTGTTTCTTAACCGGTGCTGTCAGAAGTAGTGAGTTGCGAAAGTCAGATACTTGTTTACTTTAGTTGTTTTCGTGCGACAGCGCTGTCCGACGGGCTTGGCGTCCGACGAAAGGACGAGCACTCTACGTAATCTACGCCCAAAGAAGCTGCAGCCGATGTTTTCGTCGCCAGTGGCGAAGGCGCACAGCTTCGCAGTCGTCGATTGGCCCGTTGATCGTGCTGCGAGCGGTGCGCCGGCCGAACTGCCGTCTACTTTGGAAACCTCTCGCGCGGCAGACGTTCTAGGGCACTGGAGGCCGGTTCGCCGTCGGTATATTTGCCGCTAGCGTGGACGTGCCTTAACCGGAAGTGGGCAGTGTTTTGAGAAGCGCGTTGGCGATGACGTATGTCACATGTCATTTGGAGAAGTACTCAGCGAGGAGTAGAGACCAGCCGACGAGGAGAGTAGCGAAGGAAAGAGCGAAATGAGCGAAGGCCGTTTTTAGATCATCAAACGCGCGTAACTCCGCTACTACGGCACCCGTTCTAAAAATTGTCGCGGCTACATGTTCGTTGTAGACTCGTGCACAACTGCAACACCACAACTAAATTTAGACCTCTGGGTGGTTTAGGGGCCCTTTAAAGTTTTCGTTGCGATTACATTATCCCTCCACGAGCACTATTATATACAGAGACCCGCTTGCTGTCCGTAAGCAGAGGAGTGCAAGCTAATCGCTATTTGATTTGTACCGTCTGTTAACCAGGGCCCGAATTCACAAAAGGTTCTTACGCTAGAATTGTTCATAAGAAAGAATTTTAGCCAATCCGGGTGCCACACATATCATTATAGCGAAGGCGGCGAGCAAATAGCAAAGCGAACTTACGAAAGAGAAGATTTGTGAAACTGGCCCCAGGTTCTGTAACCGCGCGTTTTGGTTTTCCTGTGAGCAAACAGCTAACAGTTACACGTACCTTTGTTATATTCGTTTCACCGAGATCATCACGTGCTTCATTCTGAAACCCCAAGACCTGCCCGTTCTTGTTTATCGGCAGCCACGCCGCCGACACCCTGAGCAGCCGTCCAGAAGATCTGCCGATGGGCGTGAAGACCATGTGCGCAGCGTTCCCGTTCCACGTGCTTTTCGGCCGCGACTTCGGCATCATGCAGGCGGGCAAAGGATTCTTGCGACTCGTCGGGCACCGCTGGAAGGAAAGTAGAGCGCAGGGTCGCCGCCTCAAGTTCGACGACATCTTCGACATAACGCGGCCCGTTATCGAGTGCACCTTCGAATCCATACGCAGCTATTGCAATCAGGTCAGTGCTCGAGCGCTACGCGCCCTTGAGTTCACGTCCTTCCATTTCTGTTGTTTGTGGGTGAGACATTAGCGATCTTCGACGAGTATTTTGAGGAAAACCGTAATAACAACCTAATTCGGTGGACCCAACCATCGAGCCTTTTAGCTACAGTTTCTAGCACGTCGTGTAAACACAAGAAGCCAGACAAGTACTGCAAACTGTCGCACAATTCATTCAATGCCGGCAAGCAAATGTCAAGGAATCGAAGGAGCAGCAGAAGACGTACCTCTCGAGTACACATAATAATCAAAAGCAACACTGCTATGCGCTGTGTACATTCTGGAACATATGGGTAATTAAGCAGTGTGTGCAGAGAGGGACAAATTCGGCTTGAGAGTGGCACAATAATGGGAGTATGAAAAAGCGGAGGGTGTGAATAGCCTCACGTATCCCGAGTACCGTCAATTACCACAAGTTAGCTGAACAGTAGACCGCACAGAAGCAAAACGTTACTTTTGTTACGTGAGCAAGGTTCAAACGCTATAAATGCGCGTCCGAAATGAAAATCTCGTAATGAAAACAACTTTCACTGCTTTTTACTAATTATCTTTCAGAGCAAAAATTCATTGTGAGTATGCCATATTATTGACTGGTTCTCGGCAATATTATTGACATTCGGGCCTACCTCCATAATCGATTGGACGATGGGTGTCTCCATCAGCAGTCAGCACGCATCTATCATCATTTGAGGATAGAGCAATAGGTGAGGGCAAAGGAAGAAATTATTGCAGACGCTTCTTCGAAATGGTTCTTTTTTAAGAAAAGCGCAATAAACATGTAAACAGCTATTGTGCAAACGGCAGAACAAGCGAGGCGAAAATGAGAGTGTGATCATGAACAAATCGCGCTTGCATTCACGAATCATGCCAGTGACGTTTGATGCATTTCCCGCGCTTCGGGGGATGCAGGAAATACTAGGCGAAGAAAAGGTAACAGGACAGGGAAGACGCTGGTCTTTAAATGACAAAATTCCGACTAGTCCAACTATGTGCCGTAAGTTCACAAAAGTAACAACACAGACTTTGATAGTGTATACCACTGTAAAAAAAGAGCACTTTCATAACGTAGTGTGTCCACAGTGTCGCCGACACGTCGCAACGCGAATAGTTGCCCTCACATGAAAGCCCTGTAAGCGGTTCTCTCCGCGAAGAAGTCTCTGCTAAACAAGTGCACCTGACGGGGGCTCAATGACTCACAGCTTGAACTACTTCTCTTAGATGAAACCGCAGTCAAATCGCAGAGAGAGTGATGCTAATAGGATGTTTGGTGCAACTTCCATTGTTCACGTCACATCCACCACCGGATGCAAAGCATGGCCGGTCTGGAGGCACGCGCTCACTCTTTCCTTACGCATCACCTGTCGCGAAATTAAGTGAAATAGGCCAACGGAAGCATGTTACTACACAGTGCAGTGGTTTCCACCACGAAGAGCAAGCATTTGCTCCCCTACCGCGCACGCAGGCAAACAACGCGGATGCCGATGCTCCGCGCCTAAGCATTTCGGTCGTACGCATGCCCCTCCGCGAGGAAATACCGCCTGCTAATTGGGCCTCTCTTTCGCTTCAGCGGCTTTTGCTTTCATCTGCACTGCGCCACTCAGATAGCGAGCCCACACCACACGTTTCTGTTTCCCATCCGGCGGCGATTTTGTATCAGATCTCCTCCTGGTCGACCGTGTGTCCCAATCCTGCACGACCCTGCTACAACCTCCTCATGGAATCCCCCACTGCTGCCTTCAGCCTGAGAAAGTTGGGCTTGCTTTCCCCCTTTCTGTTTTTGTCGCCTTTGTTGTATTTTTCTCCAGGGACATTTCCCGAGCAACGGTGCAATGGCCTACGGCAATGCGCTTTCCCTTATCTCACGTTTTGCTTCCTTTCCATACCTTTTCTTAGGCACGTTCAATCTTTCGTTGCTGTTCCGTGATCCTCGCTTTGCTTTTCTTGGTCGGCGGTCCAGTGCATTGATCGGGCTTGAAGAAGACAAAAAAGAAAAAAAAAAGACAGTGCAGTTACATAAAAGAAACATTGCCTGCATGGCCGCGCGGTCATTACGTCCCCGCTTGTTCTCCGGAATTTCTCTGTACAGATAGCCCCTCCATCGACTTTCCCGATTGCAGCGTTTTCAATATTCTTTGCTTTCAATCTTTTCTGTATCTGTATCTTCGGTGAAACCTTCTTTGCGAGAAACCCCTCGGCTATATGGGACCGATTTTCCGACAATGCCCGCTTGGCTTAGTTACGTCTAAGGAACGAGAGCACGTTTCTGCGAAAACTACTTGGTTCTCTTTGTTTCGGTTTCGCCAACGAAAGAAGATTTCTCCTCTTTCTTGCGTTTATATTTTTAGAACAGCGTTCTCCGCCTTCGAGTTCTGCTCCAACTTTTATGGGAGGTCTGGAAAAAATAGCTAGGCGATTGGCTCGGACAGTGCGGAGAAGTGGACACAGGACGGTAGGCGCAAGGAGCGTAAGGATTACCTGAGCGTAGTTAGTACCCGCCGGGGGCAGGAGCCCCTCTAACGATATCTTTTGCTGTTGTTGTTAATATTGCTTTGAAGGCGCTGCACATCTCAGTGACCTGGAGTATAGCTCTTTGTCGCAAGCCGTGCTCGCTCAGTTCCCCGGGGTAAACGTCGAGGACGTTACTGCAGGTAAGCTACGTGATCAAGGAATTCGTAGCAAGTTTAAATGTCAAAACCTTACGAAATTGCCCTTTCTTTCCTTGCAAAGGAAAAAGGTTCGACACGGAAAGCCTTGTGTTTCTATATCGCAAGGCAGTCTTTGTTCACGCTTCAGAGGAAGAAATGCCGGCGCGCGGCGTGGGAAAATAAAACAAGGCAGCAGTATTGCGCGCAGCATCGATGTAGAGTACTAGAAGAGAGAGAGATAAAAGAGGAGGGAAGGCAGGAAGGTCAAGCAGACGCACGTCCGGTTGGCTACCCTACGCAATGTGGAAGGGTCTTATGGATGGAAAAATGAAGGGAAGGAAAGAGAGCATTGAGCTTGTTTTATCCCGGGATGCACTCGGAGACTACAGGCGGTCACTGAGGGCTGTCAACTTCAGGAACTGCAGCAACGCACATGTCGCTTTCTTAGTTTGAGACGCAGTTGACCGCGGTACATATGACCTTTGTCACCGAGAATGATTTTCAGTACGCGTCATGTAACCCAGTACGTATAGATGAGCACGATGGTCGTCGTAGCGCGGACAGAAGCAGGGCAGGTGTTTTATAGACTTCTCACAGCCGCAACTGTCGCACGAAGGTGTTGCACCTATCCCAATGACAAATTGATAAACTTTTGTGAATGCTTAGTCCATCCACAAGCGAGACAATAACTTTTGCATCGCAACGGGTGAGCAATTGTCGTAGCTGCAGCTTCGAGGAAAGATCTAGTATTCGAAAGCAACAGCTCCAGAGACGCGGATAGATGGAGAACACTATACAGCGGGCGACCAGTCCCGGTGATAGCGTGGACGGAGCACCACTCAGATCACTGACGAAGCACGAAACGCAACATCATTTAAATAGAATCGTTACATTATACAAGCCAATGTTCACAATATGACAAAATCAAAACAAGTGTGTATATATTGCTATCTTCCTGACGATTGCTCCATAATATTAGCGCCTATCATTGTAGTGTCCTTGAGAGCGCTAGAGACACGCCTTTAAACGCAGACAAAGAAAATGACAGATATTGCGAATTATTCTAAAAGAAAGAGGCGATTCACACTAAACTGCGCAAGTATTAGTTGTGCGATGGATACAAAACGTTGCGATTTTCTTTGTGAATATTGAACCACGATAATGGCGCCCTCCATGTGCTCTTGACAAGCGATTATATAGACGGAAAAGCAATCAACAATTTCTCTGCAGGTGTTCGTTGTGCAAACAAAAGAAGGCGTGATCAAGCCTCTGTCACGCAACTGCCCAGAGGATGACGACATGGACAACTCGAGCCCTAAGGTGCTTCGACTCAAGGGCCAGATGGTGTCGGTAGAAGAGACGCACAGCATCTTGTTTCTGTGTTCGCCGCGCGTCAAGGACATCGACGACATGCGGCGCATCGGGCTGTTCTTCAGCGACCTGGCCATACACGACCCGGCCAGGGAGTTATTCCTGCGCTCTCACCACCACCGCGGAGAGCGGGAGCTCATCGAGAAGCTGGACGAGGCCACCAACAGACTGAAAATGCTCCAGTCCAAGCTGGACGAAGACAAGAAACGAACGGAGGAACTGCTCCACTCCATACTGCCTTCTAAGGTGAGCTGTTTCTTTTACGAAAGTGTGGAAACGAATCGCAGCGCGCATGTTGTGGAACTGCAAACCGTTTACATCATTAGGACTTTTCTTGTGCCTAAACTCACAGCCTTACATTTTTACGTGTGTAAGGGGGTGAGTTACTGACCGATTTGCACCCTTGATGACCTTTAATGGTGTAAATCGGTTTACAGTCTGGGTCTTGGAAGAAATGAACAGGGAGGACCTGCTGCTGGGATGTAGTTCGCGCTCGCTAGCAATATAATCTAATGCAACAACGACACAACCACGAATAAAAGACACGTTACGTGTTTGTGCATGTGTTTCTGTATGTGCTCATGTTTCCTTCCTTGTCATTGGGTCATTGCGTCACATTATGTCGCTTAAAATGAGCATTGCCTCTGGGGAGAGAAAAGGACTTTTGATTTATGCAAGCTGTCCGCGGCTAACTTTAGCAAACGTTTATAAAAATTCGGGTGCGCCATAGGAGGACGGCGACAAAACGCACGTTGCTGCGCACTTTGGAGAAAATCAATTTTCGTTGCATAATTTCTTTAAGATTTATTTGACTTCACTCAGAGAAAAACTTTAATTGTAGAAGTTGTAGACCTTTATAAGGAATCTAAGATTCCGCAGTATTTAACTTCTCTCTGACCTCGCGATTATTTTTTCCACCTCACAGAGAATGCTGGCGGAGTAGAAAAAAAAAGAAAGAACGAAAACGCACTTGACTACGCGCTTGCGCGCCGCGGACCAATGCTCACAATCGTGCCGCGTAAGAACAAACAGCGCCTTTACCATTAAATTCTCGGCTATACGTGCCAAAACCACGCTCTCATTATGAGGCACACCTTGGGGGGGGGAGGCTCCGGATTGATTTTGGCCATTTGGAGTTTTTTAAAGGGCACCCCGTTGCACGGTACACGGACGTTCTTGCATTTAGCCCCCCCTCGAAATGCGGCCGCCGCGGCCGGGATTCGAACCGGCGATCTAGTGCTGAGCACCACCACGCCACAGCCGCTAAGCCACCACGGCATGTGCGAGATCGCTCTTAAACTAGCATATGTTGCCACCGAGAAAATAAAAGGTTGGCGACAATCTCATGTTCTTCGTTCAGCTTGTCGGTGCCACAAATGGCCGCGTGAATTTCGAAACCAACGACGTCACATCACTCTAAATTGCTCAGTGGCAGCGCACCGCTGTACTACAACACAGATTGGAGCCAAAATGTCGCGCTCAATTCCTCCCAATAATTATGTCCCTGAATTCTTTTGATCTGCTTTCTTTGCTGTCTCATCTGAAGCTAGAGCAGGTTATCGTTAATTGGTCTATTGTGTTTTCATGCTAGAGCACACTGTGCTATTAGCATCGTCGTGGCAATGTCATTTAACACTTGCACATGCTTCAAATTCACAATGAAATGGAGGGCAAATGTATGTCACGTTAGTGTTGGCAATCACTGCTGGTGCAAACGAGTGCAGTTACAATCGTTATCAATCAAGCCCGTACTAATAACCACCAGGAAATTAAATGCGGAAAATTGCACTTTCGCAAGCCCAGAGAAGATTGCATGTAGCTCTTGCTTTTTTTTTTCTTTTACCTTTGCGATCGGTATTTCACAACTAAGAAACCAGCCGAGAAAGCCAGACGCAACGAATGTAATATAATGGCACAGACGCTTTGCAATGACGTAAGTAAGAAGCAAAATTGTTTGCGCGCCAACGTTGCCAGACGACAAAGCGCCCGGAACGGAGCAGCAGACATCGCAATAACGAATAATAACAGACGCTTCAGACTAGTAACACACGGTGAGGTAACGAGATGTGCAAACGAACCGTGCATTTCGACGGGTGCGTTGCTGGCAGGCTTTCACGATGAACGAGCACGGACTGACTCAGACATTAGCTTCAGGAGACTAATGCTGGAAGATGGAAATGAACACGCACACATGTCACGTAAGACGTTTCGCAATATAAGCAGCACTTCTTAAACTCTTATCGCAAAAATATGTAAAAAATAACAGCTTTAGAAAAATCGTCGGAGCAAGAGCAAGAATTCTTATTTTTACCAACAGTGTCTGATCAGTTACCTTCATTCTGAGTAATTTTTGTGACGCGAAGAGGCAGCAACGCTGTCACTGTACTTCCGTTTGAAGAGCCTACACAAGGACACAAAATTTCAGCCTTGCAGTGTAGCACTCATGCTGATGGCACAACCATCGGCTATCTGGCCGCACGTAAGAGAAGCGGAGAAAACAGCAGTGAAACACTGACTTAGAAGCAGTATTGTGGCCATGATGATTGTCCGTCTCTTAACCGCTTAGTTGAAAGAAGTGAGTTTGTTCAGAGTAGTGGATTTTGATTCAGAGACAAAAATTATTGCGTGAAACATTGATTCAATTGATGTTGACTCGGGGTCGCCAAATTCTCGCGGCATCAGTCAGAATATTACGTTCTCGCACGGAATAATAAATAGGTGACCTACCTTTTTAAACATTTTCATACTTTATTTTGTCATTTTATATTTAAGAAATATTAAATAGAAAAAGAAAGAAGGCCGAAAGAAATGCAATATTCATTATTAGTGACTTAGAGCATCACGACAACATGAAGAAATTACACAAGTAATCATCGTAACTTCATTCGCTTTAGCTCAAGAGAAATCACCTTGTTGGGCAGCCTGCTTTTGTATTAATGCCCATAAAGCACTGGTGCTTTCTGGATGACCCAAATATGTTTCAAGAAAAAGAAAACCGCTTACATCATGTGTAATTTACGAGTGTTCATTGGCCAATGTTGTGCTCGTATGTTCCGTACTATGTGACGTCAGCGGTTAACAGGGTGTTCGACATCAGCTGCCATAGCCATCAGCAGCGGTAGCTAACACTCCGTGGCTAATCTTGCAGAGAAATAGCCAAAAAAGTGCAAAGGGGGGGGGGGGGGGGAGATAGCCGCCCCTGTGGGCTAATTGGTGACGCTAAAGATGTGGGTTCAGGTCTCACCTGTGGCTAGTTGTCTTTCCCTCCCTTAGCAATTCCCATTTTTCTTTTATTGCGATAGCAATTATATGGACACTCCAAAGCAGATTTCTGCCGTCGGCGTCGTCGTCGCCGTCGCCGTGAAGTTCCGTATGACGTCAATGGAGATGAAATCGTCGCCGCGCGCCGAACACTGTATGTGCGCGTGAAAGGGCGCGAGGGACGCGCGCTTTCACGGGGAGTGGACCCATGGCGGAGAACAAACGCGCGTTCTGCGCTGTGCTCCCTTAAGGGCTGCAGAAGTAGGCGTCTCTTTCCTCCTTTACAATCACCATATATGTAGAGCAAACGCGCCTTCTTCCGACGCGTGAAAGGCCGTTGGGGGGAGGTGGAGGGAAGGGAGGCGACGCTTAGCTGCGGCACCAAGTGACTATTTATATCAGAGGCTCCGGCAACAGTCACCAACGCCGCACGCATTTTGTGCGAACGCGGGCAAAACGCCGACGGCGTCGACATTAGTTCTGCGTGTTGCCGGTGCTGCTGCATGTCCAAGTTTATACAGCTGATAAAGCTACTATCATTACTCCGTATAGCTCTCTACAAATTTGCTATCGCAATTGATGCTTCACCTTTCAGGTGAAACTGCGACAACTTTTTTTCAACATTTTCATTAAATTTCATTAAATAATTACTTCTTCGCGATATCTGCGGGAATTGTCTGCTCTCTTCATGTTGTTATAATTTCAATGCAAGTTTCTCTGTTGTCATGTCTATTTCTCCGACTGGCGACCACCTCAAATCACTAATATGCAATGCGCAGCAGGCAGTGACGAACCACCAGTGCAAAGGCTTCTGAGCAGGGCCACAGAATGGCTTCATTATCACGAGATATTGAACAATAAAGGCCCCAACTTTAAAAAAAAATTAAGAAAGCGCCAGCACATGTGCATGGATATTATATAATGACACGTGCTCCATTAGGTAATGTTGATCCTAAATGTTTCGTTTGTCGACCTCAGGGGAAAAAAACGACGTCATTAAGCCACTGCATTTGTAGCTGAAAAAAAAAAAAGAATCTGAAGTAGTCATTTGTGTTTCTTTTTTTTATATATAGGCTATGACTTGAAAATAGTCCCAAGTTCGAAGCATTGTCTCCTCTTCTATTTTTTTCTGTTCACTTCCATTCGGTGGCACCTTCGACCTAGAAGCTAACGACTCTCTGCGTCTGCTAGTGGAAAACGCTCAAGGAATGTCCGAGCGATGACTATGTACTCAGAGCCATTAGAGCGGCCGTCGCATCTGCGAAAACTCCTGTCGGCAGCTGCAGCCATGTTTTGAACGCTATCTATAAGCTCTCCGCTGCTTTGTTTTATATTTCTCATAGCTCGCCACACTCCGAGTAGATGCAATGCTTTTGTAATGAAGTCCCGCTATGCAGTTGAATATTTATTTTACTTGTCACAAATAAACACAACCTAGAGAGGTTTAACGTCATCGAAAACGTTGCAATGCCGAAGTTTGTAGCATATAGTAACATTATGGACTGGGATGTGTAGGCTTAAGAAATTTGGTATTTCATTGCGACCTTTAGTTTATTGGTGACATGGTAATTCCTCACAGTAATAATTAGCATAGCAGTTCAATAAATTTAGTTAGCGACTCGTTTCCTATCTAAGGCATTTCTAAACATGCCATCCATAACGTGCGTTGCATAAACAGCAGTTGCTTAGAGGAAAGACGGATAATTTTTCAAAGAGCAGATATGACGAAACTCACTCTCAAACAGCTTCACACCGCAGAAAACATTAAAGATGTCATATTGTCCTTCTACCCCGCATGCCCTGTCTCCGTAACGATCATTGTGGATGTTTTGCGCGGTGTAATGAACTTTTCTTCTCTCCTTCTCACGATTTTCCCCCTTCCCCAGCGCATTGTAGCCAACCGAGCTAAGCCTGGTCAACCTCCTCGCCTTTCCCTTACCGCCTCTCTCTCATTTGTGCGGTTTACCGCACGGGGCATCTACTTCGACGCGCTATCTTCTGATGATAGCGTTTCTGCCGGAGTAACACGGAATAATGCAACACTGTTTTCATGTAGTTCCCATCACGAGCGCAAAGCGCACTACGTTGCATTAGCACGCGCGTGTTAATAAGTCAAGTGCCCTCACCTTCACGTGCCTCTTTTCTTTCCTTCTCAACCGGTGCTGCCACTCCAGTACAGCGAACACATCGCATTATATTCACTCACTACTCGAGGCGTCGCAGGTCGCGTGCGCTCGACACGGAGAAATGGGGCCACACGGAGAGGGCGAGAAGGAGAAGACAAAAAAACAAACAAAAAAACAAAAACAAACCGAAGCGCTCAATGCAGAATGCGCAGCGCACGCCTCCTTCGAGTCTAATGGCACCTAGTTACGCTGATGGAGCGCGGTCATTTTTGCATTTTGCAGGAGACATGCGAAGAGCGCGGGCACGGACAAATAAAGAGAAAAGACGCTTAGGCTGCTTGCGTTGGGCGGTGGCTTAGCCGCTCCCACCTAACGCGAGCGCGTGTCATTCCTTGCGCACATTTGAGGCCGCTGTCGCTGGCAAACAGACGACCAGACAGACTCGATTCAGCGTGAGGGCCAGTGTTAAGAGCGTGCATAAACAAGCCGTTTCGGCCGGTCCCGCCGTGTCTCAAATAACACCGCCGCACGGCAGTGTGTGCGCGTTGCATTTGCGTGTCTTCTCCGTTGTTATATATGTTTACGCGTGCTCGAGCTAGGAAAAGAAAGTGCTTAAAGCGGGACTTCCAGAGAGAGCGTCGAGAATTCCAAATGAGAAATGTTGCGCCCTGCGCAGCGTTCCGCGTCCTTTCGCTCATTTATATGTTGTCTCGAGCAGGAAAATAGCGCCGCCGGTCGTGATGGGTTCGCTTGAAATGTAAAACGCGAGGGTGCTGTTTTCTTGAGTTGTGCGCTTGTTTTATTTTCTGCGGCAATCTGTACCGAAATAGAATGCCGAGACATATGGAGGTGACATTGCTTTTGCCGGCAGTAACACTTTTGACTTCAAGTTAGAAATGTTAGTAATGAAGCGGAAGTTTCTCGTGTACATAGGAACAACGTACGAGCAACTGCCTCCGCCCTTCGCAAACATTATTCATAAAAATATACACGAAGCGTTTTTCTTTTATACGATTGCGTGCTTTCTTTGTCGTAGTACTCGCGTACACTTTGTACCGAGCATGTCATCGCTCTTGCTACATTGCCCATCGATTCGAACGCTTTGACGCTAAGTGTTCGTCATTGTGTATGCGTGTGTGCGTGCGTGTGTGCGCGCGTGCGCGTGTGTGGGTTTGTGTTTCTGTGGTCAGCTCCTGTCATTTCGGTATTTTCACTAAGCAGTCACATGTGAAGCAGCCGGCAATGAAAGCTGCCAATTTTTCCAATATCATCAAATAAATCAATCAGCACGTTCTGATGCAACACTTTACCACGCTCGACATAATCATACTAAATATATAACATCTCCTATATAAGTTTGCGTTCCAAGGGTTCACTCGAGGACCCTTGAAAGACCAGGGTCGTGAGGTAACTACGGCGTCCGCTTCAATAGGTGCTCTCAGCAATAGCCCCACGATGCCATACGGATCCTAACCATACCTGACCCTTCGCAATTTTTATTGCGATAGCAATTATATGGACACTCAAAAGCAGATTTCTGCCGTCGCCGTCGCCGTCGCCGTGAGGTTCCGTATGACGTCAATGGAGATGAAATCGTCGCCGCGCGCCGAACGCTGTATGTGCGAGTGAAAGGGCGCGAGGGGTGCGTCTTTCACGGGGAGTGAACGCACGGCGGAGAACAAACGCGCGTTCTGCGCCGTGCTCGCTTATGGGCTGCAGAAGTAGGCGTCTCTGTTCTCCTTCACAATCACCATGTATGTAGAGCAAACGCGCCTTCTTCCGACGAGCGAGAGGCCGTGGGGGAGGGGGAGGGAAGGGAGGCGACGTTTAGCTGCGGCACGCAGTGCCTATTTATATCAGAGGCTCCGGCAACAGTCACCAACGCCGCACGCATTTTGAGCGAACGCGGGCAAAACGCCGATGGCGTCGACAACAGTTCTGCGTGTTGCCGATGCTGCTGCATGTCCAAGTTTATACAGCTGATAAAGCTAATATCATTACTCCGTATAGCTCTCTACAAGTTTGCTATCGCAATTGATGCTTCACCTTTCAGGTGAAACTGCGACAAATTTTTTTTAGAGGAATGCCAGGAATGCGCACTTTAGACGGGGCTTTGTTGTGATTGTACCTATTATTTTTGGGCATTTTTTATTCGAGGGATATGTTGCAAGGCATATAAACAACAAAATCAAGGCGTGATGGGACCCCCTCCATTGCGCAATTGTGGCATCTTGGACTCTCTGTGCAGCGACATCTTTGCGTTTCCGCAATCTTCATAGGGAAGCCATTCTTCCACACTGCCTTCTTATCTTCTCTATAAGCACACTGATACGTTCCTTCTAATTTCTTTTATTCCTTTCCTAAACAAGCGTCCCGACGTGTAAGATTTTTTTCCACAGGGACAAAAGGTGTAACTTATTTTTGCTGATGTCAGGTTACTTGGAATCACTATTTTGTTATGCTAGGTCATTTACACAGTTCCAGGGTTCCAATGGTTCCAATGTTCCAATGCGCATTTCTTATGGTGATAGCAATTATATGAACACTTCAACCGGATTTCTGCCGTCGGCGTCGCCGTCGCCGTGAGGTTCCGCATAAAGTCGAAGGGCGATAAAATTGTTGCCGCGCGCCGTATGCGCGAGTGAAAGCGCGCGGGGGACGCGCGCTATCACGAAGAGCGAACGCACGGCGGAAAGTAAGCGCGACCGTCGCGCGAAAGGTCGGGGGGGAATGGGAGGGAGGGAGGCGGGGCGACGCTGTGCTGCTTCACCAAATGGGTATCTTGCAACCGGGTGCAAGGGAAACTGGCCACTCAATCTCCCACACGAAAGCAAGAAAGCGGGAAGGCAGCGCGGGAGGGAGGGGGGGGGGCAGCTTCTCCTCTGCCAACAACTTCTCCTCTGCACTTTGCCCGGTGGTGGCAGTCGCCCGCACCGTCTCTTATCTCCACACTGGCTCTGACCTTTGTATGCGCTGTGCATTCGCCGCTCAGTTTCCGTTGAAGTGATTGACCGCGCGAACAATTCGCCCGCTGCGGCGGCTGCTGCTTGCTGCCAGCGTTTTGACAGTCGTCTGCGGTCATTCGATGTGATATATTCTTGTTTGCTTGTGCGCGCTGATACCACGATTGTTAATTCAGTTAGTAAGCGAATGTGTCCAAGTTTATGAAGCCGATAAAACCACTATCCCTACTCCAAATAACTCTCTACTAATTGCTGTCACAACCGATGCTTCGCCTTTCGGGCGAAACTGCGGCATTTTCTTATAAACACTAAACAAATCAAACATAGTCGACATGATACGAACAACGCTGTTTTTCATCAGCATTAAAGGTAGTGCGGCCCTGTTATTCCTTACTTTAGAACGCCTCACTTATATGCAGTGCTCATTCATACTGTAGTTACTATAGTTGGGACACGGCTTGCTATAACACGCGACCAATATTTCTGTAGGTGGCCGTGAATAAACTTAGTGCAAGAGAATTTGCGACGCACCACTAATCACGCAAGATAAGTAACACAAAGCGCAGCTGGCGATGCGGCGAATGGCTGTACAGCAGCGCGTCACCTGAACTCACCGAGAGATAAACTATAATGTACTGTAACTTGTCTGAGGCATCTTTAGCACAATAACACTGACAACACCAAAGTAGCCTACGGGCCGCCGTTTTATATCGCATAAGGAAAATGCGGTGTTCATGCAGGACCCATTGTGGAAACCGGGACGTTTCTTTTGAACCAGGCGCTCATGAAAAAGCTCTTTGCTGGAAATGGAATAATGTCACTGTGTTCAGGGGCTACCCATGCTTGTCACCGATCATGTGCTGGCTGAACACCACTGATCAGTACTATGTCTTACTGGATTCCGCTAAGCCGCCTGCCGAGCCGGGTGCAAATGAAGCCACCGGAAATTCTGCGTCGTGCGGCAGCTTGTTCGGGAAGTAGGGCGCATGCTTCACTTACTATAGTGCGCTTGGTCGGATAATACTGTGGCCGTAATAACTTTTCTTCGTGTTTTACCGTGTTTTAGGGGGTGTTGTTGTCACTTCATGTCTAGTAAAGGCTTTTATGATAATTTGAACATGTATAGGATATTTCTTCTTACATAAAGCGTTTTCTCAATCGCCAGTGTTTCCAGCGCTCCGATCATGTTAGCGACGCTGTCTGCACAGCAATGACCAATTCTGGATGTATACCCAAAAGACATCGCCGGCCTTCTTGATATAGTTCACGGAACAATAGGCGGGTATCTTAGGGCAAGAAAAGGAAAGGTGCCGAGCTCCCGTGCAGGCGAAATGTCGCTAGAAAGTATAAAATTGCCGACTTCCGGGACAAGGGAGCTTACTTCCGGTGGCTTCAGTTGAGGGCGCTCCATGCGCTATCCAGCCACCGTAAATTAGAGATCAGTGCTGAACACTACTCGAGGTGTATGTGAGTTGGTATGTAGTTTTTTCATAGTCCATAGTGAGGGTATCTGTTTTTTTTTTAATCTGGTGAATGTTTTATTCTTATTTATTTCATTCTATATGCTTTATTGTTTAGCGCTTTGTATTCGGATACTATTTCGGGATATCCGGCTTGTTAGTATGCGAACTTTCTTTTTTGTCGCAGTTAATAAACGACAAAAATAAAGCAATGAAACGAACGACGCTGTAGAAAAGTTCGGGAACCTGAACGTGAACAGAACCCACTATACAAGACGAGGCCTGGGCGGGTCGATCTGCGCCGGGCAGTCGAAGCGCAGTGTAAGCATTCCGGCAACGCACGCTTGTCTAGAATCCTCCTTCGATCGGTGCTGGTCAGCTAAAAAAAATCCCGATTGAAACCAGAATAAGGAAGGAAAAAAAAAACTATCTATAGAGAAAACACACTCCATCCCAGCAACACAGACGGGCCAAACCGCAACCTATGCTCTCCGAAAGCGAAGGTAGACTGCTGAAGGGCCAGGCGCCGGCACGAGAGAAGCACGTAATTCTCATCTGGACTCAATTGCTGTAGGCATGCGTACCACGGTAGAAAGAAAAAGAACTGAAAATCACGTTACAGGTTTACTCGAGAGACTTCGACCGGTCAGCGTGCTGCTCATTGGCGCGCACACTCTTACTTCGCGGCGCTTTGCCAACGAATAAAGTAAATACAAGTGAACAAGCAGGACGGATAAGCATGGGACGAAACAGATGTTCGTTTCAGGAAGCCTGGGCCGGCCATCACGTCGCCGCTAGGCTCGTTCTACGTACCTGGAAAAAAGAGTCGGCGTTTGCTTTCAGTGCCTGCAATTGCTCGGCCCTCACCTTGCGTGGTTACTTTATACCTGACGTAGTACTGCGTAACTATTCATCATCATCATCGTCATCATCATCCTATTTTAAGCCCATAGCAGGACGAAGGACTCTCTCAGGAATCTCCAATTAGCTCTCTTGCGCTAGCTGATTCCATCTTGAGCCTGCAAGTTTTCTAATTTCATCACCCCACCTAATTTTCGGCCATCCTCGACTGCGCTTCCCTTGCCTTTAGCTACTCAATTGCCGAATAAATTATTAAACGTCTACGTTGCTATACGGTTCAGTCTCACTGTTAGAGTGAACAAACACGCATTACAAGAGCGTGAGCGAATTCACCTCCGTGGAAAGTGCGCAAACGTCCAGCTTTTGCGTCAGATGACGTGCGGAAAATTCCGCTGGCTCTTATTTGTGCGCTTGCATTATGCATCGACAGCACTTCCGCAGGCGAAATCACCTGCAGCACCCGCAATATAAGAGCTTTTCTTTCTTTTCTACAGCGAAAGCTGTATATGGCTAGGCGAAACGAAAAAAATCACAGCATATCCACGGGGTGAATGATGATGAGTGGGCGAAGCTCCGGAGGGAATCATCGGATCTACCGCTTAAGGGGACGCTAGCACAAACGCGTTAGAAACGTGCAGTACTCTCTAGTAAGGGGGAGCGGCCACAGCGTCTTACGCAGCCATTTACACATGCCGGAACGTGCACCGCGTTTGCCGACGCCATCACATGACTGCTGAGAGAGTATACCCCCCGTATTCATAAACGCTCCTCGACTTGAACTTGACTTGCCACCGCCTTGGGCAGCGCGTTCGAAACGCGTTGAAGGTAAGGCGGAGAGGCCACAGCGTCTTACACCAGCTTCTTACACGGGCCGTAACGCGCTAGCACAAACGCGTTAGAAACGCGCTAGAAACGCGGCCTTTCGTTAATGTTGGGTATTTATTGCCATCGTGGTGCGTGTGTCCATGTCCGCTTCGTGGCGTAGTGGGCTAACGCCGCGCGCTCGGAAGCGAGGGGTCCCTGGTTCGATTCCGCGCTACGGACACAACTTCGGAATTTTTTTTCTCATTTTTCTCAGACTGGTTACACACTACTACTACTACGACGGGGACGGAACGGGTGCCGCTATAAGGAGCTTCGCCCCTAAAACCGCTCGTTCCATGTTTCGCTAAACGTCTCCATTGGCTGCGCCGTGAGTTACGTCGTTCTCTACGTCGCACCCAAGCGCGCGCGCCATTGGCAGCGCCGTTAGTGACGTCGTTCTCTGCGTCGTACCTGCTCTGCCCGTAACGCCAGCTCCTCGGCTCGTCGTTGTCGCATGCGTTCGATATCTCGAGTTAGCTCTGCGTCGTGGTTACCAGCGTCCGCCCGCCCTTTGCGCTTGTGTTCCACTAGAAACACAAACATGTAATCAATAATTGAGAAACGCTTCAATACAGCGTCAGGATTAACCCACTGCTAAACACCGGAGCCACACGTTCCAGCTTCGGTGGTTAACCATGTGTAAGGAATGCCTGGGCGGTGTTTTAAAGACGATAGTCTTTCTTGGGGAACTTAAACGCTGAAAATTTGGTCTGTCTGTTTGTCTGTCTGTCACCCGATTCAGCCACCCGGCCAAAGTTGGACCACTTGCTTACCGCCCACACTACTTAAACTGGTACGGCTGTTCATACTTGTGAACGTTATCGATCACAAAGTAAATATTACGCATATCTATCTAACATCACTAGGTAAGTATTAGGAGGTGTGTTCCTTTAATAGAAAATACATAGATACGTAACTCTAAAGACCCTAGTTTCTTAAGCTGCGCTGAAAATGCCATACTATGCGCGCCGACGGACGACGTTCCCCGACTGCGCGCCGACGAGCGCCCTCTGCCATGGAGGAAGGAAACCCTCTGCACAAGCTCATGTTTCCCGATGTATTGCCAGATGGCGTCCATGTCTCACGCAGCGCCTCCTCAATTTTATCAATGCCAGCCAGATGCGGCCGATTCAACATAAAGGAAGCGCTGTCTGAGGCAGGGCAAAACATAAATGGCCACTTGATGAAATAATGCGGTAAAATGAAATCTGTTCAAACAAACCTTCATGCCAGGACGGAAATGGTACGAGAACAGCATCACGGGTGGCCGCGGATCAGACCAGCACTCATGTAGTACGGCCGGCAGAAGACTATCGTCTTTCGACGACATTTGCAGCGAAGCACGCAGATACGCGGCAAATTTTTTTTATTGTTTTGTTTCTTTCGCAATATACCTGCCTACGCGTGTCGTCAACGCCACTCTATTGTTTATTTTTCTAATCGAAATGCGAATTATATCAGTTTTCGATCGTAAAAACAAATTTCCCCGAAGAAAACGATAAGCGACTAAGGCTCGACAATGGCGAGTAAGTATAAAAAGTCGGGGGAGAGAGTGGTGTCCGCCCTTCCAGACTTCACTTTATTATTATGGCTGTCGTATGATTTATGTGGCATTTCGGTGGTCCATTATTGACTGCTCTCCCATCAAGAATGTTATGAGGAATGAGAGACTTTCCTTCAGGTGAGAATATGTGCAGCATTGTCACAGAGATGTGTTCTAGCTGCTCTCTGTGACCGGTCCTACTATACCTTGTAACCTCGACGTGAGCCAGTTAGCCAAAGAGCCAGCGATCACAAAAAGACCATGTAAGTCTTCGCTTGGCCTTTACTCCTTAGCTGCACATACAAATTTTATGTGCGTTTCTATGCCTTCTTCCCACCATGGAGAACAACTTGTTTTCCCTTTGTACAGAGTCCCCGCAGGATGAACGACTCATTTTTTCATGGTACTGGGCTATGCCATCAGCGTTGCCTGTATATAAACTCTTTGTGTGCTTTCGATGTGTTCGGGTGTGTTTATCGCTTGATGATATTTTCTTTTTGCTCCATTATCAATTTTCTTATTTTTACTTCAGGAACTAAGTCGGGGTTATGGGATAGCCGCCTCCAACGTGGCTTAGCTTCCTATTTTCTTATATATAAAATATACAAAAGAACAATGCGTTTTTTTTCTGTGCCAAAAATTCACTGCCTACGAAGCAACGCAAATCAATAATGATGTCCACAAAAGATGTTATACAACTCTAACTCACGGAAAACTCACTCCTGCTGTCAACCGTCGTCTCTGCTGAACGGAGCTGTCGCCTAACATGTGCAGAAACATTCCAAGCAGAAGGAGATTGTAGAGCCCCCCAAATGCACTCGACGTTTCTCCTTCCCCAAGCGCGTATTACTCAAAAATAAAAATAAGGAAAAGCCAATCAGATTACACTAATGGCTCTTTTCGACCTGCAATACTATATGTAGGTAAGCTTAGGTATGATCTAACTGGAGAGGTTGAAGGTAGTAAGCCTCCGACTACTCGACTTGTATGTAAAAAAGTTAAAGCGCTTGAACATTTTAACGAATTAAAGAGAAACAGAAAGATACTAGTCATTCTAATACGCATTCTACTGCTCTGTATAGGTAACATTTACTGAAAACTGCGCTACCTCTACGAGAGTGATTTTAAGTTCTCCTGCTAAATAATGTAAGATAATACCACAATAATGTGGTATTACAACTCGTTTTAGAACGCGATAAATATACTAAGTGTTGTGGTACTGTTTATAGCAACAAAGGTGCACCAAAGAACATCAGCACGTTGCACAGTTGATGTCAATGTGTTGGTTAAACAAGAAGAGAGACTATGCATCAGAAAGGAATATATGAGAGGTATATCACTCCTGTGAACGTTCTGTTATTATAAGCCCAATGCAGATGTATCGACAGTGTTGTCATCTTTCTTGTGTCGTGGAAGTCGTACCGAAAGACACAGTGCATCAATTTGGAGATGAAATATTCCACTATAATTTCTTCCGCCTATGAGCTATCATTCTTTTTTTTTGTATTGCAGGTAGCCAAGCTCCTCTGCCAGAACCTTCCCGTAGAAGCGGAGAAGTTCGAGACGGTCTCGTGCTTGTTCTCCGACATCGTGGGCTTCACCAACATGTGCGGAAGCTGCGCGCCGATGGACATCGTGCGTCTGCTCAACAAGCTGTACCTGCAGTTCGACAACCTCTCCAATGTGCATGGAGTCTACAAGGTGAATTATGTTACAAAAGAAATCAGGCATTCCTTTCCGTCACTCGACTTCCCTACACTGCTTGCGAAAGGAGCGAATCGATGGCCACGACTGCTGCAATTATTACTGCGGCACTCACTTTGCATCAGTGACTAGGACAGGCTATCTATTTCCACTGCATGCGCGAAGCACAACAATACATTCTTACATGAACATATCCACGCTCTTGTTTCCAAGCAACGTTGTTTTATGAGTTGTTCAAATGGCTTCCCTGATGTCAAATTAGTGAAGTTGTTCTTTCTTTTGCCGCTAGCAGTGTCTCCGCTGCAACCGATTTTTACAATGCACAAATACGTTTTCATCCAGAGAAAAGTCACCGTGGCTTATAGTTGAAGCTACATTATTTTCTTATTATTGTTTGTGCTCGTCAAAAATGCGTTAAGGTCGTCATTACGGCCGTATTCTTTTTTAACGGTATAAGTCCGGCAGGTCATTTCGCATAGGTAACCTTTAAAGGGTCCCTCACCAGGCCCCGTAGCAAGTTTTGGTTATACGCTAGAAGTTGTTACGTGCCCTCTAGCGAGCGTTCTACTGCAAGAATTTCTCAAATTAGTTCATTAATAGCCCAAATTCAAATATTTCAGTGCCGCGAACCCTGCTTTGAGGATGCGAGCGCCACTGCCAACAGAGACACTCTCTCCACTTTCCCCGTCTAGCCTCCGCAAGCGAAGTTCTTTCTCTGCTTTCTCTCATGCCTGAGCCGGGAAAATTGCGTGACGCCTACGTCACGGGCCCCGGCTTTTTTTCTTTTTTCCGCTTCCAGTGACAGCCTCGAGCGCGAGCTGTTGCCATTGTCTTGTTCCGCGCAGCGCTCGATTTGGTGCGCTGTGCAGACAACACTCGACTAGCGGTATAAGTCAATGCAGCACGAACACTGAGGCAGGCGCAAGTGGATCACAGAGCATGATCGCGCGCTGCAACACGATAGAAAATAACAGTTTCGTTGTCTGTGCGCGCGACTGCACGACGTGGGCAGACGAAACGGAAGTACATCTCTCTTGTTGCGGTGCGAAGTAAAAGAATAAACACGCAGACATTCGGTCTGTGTTTTTCATTATTTCTCTAAAATTTAATTTACCTATTGAAGCAACATCTTACACAAATGCCAGATATTGCCTTGAATAATTCTCGAATTCACGTGTCACTATGAGTAACCTTACAGCACAGACACGTGTACGTAGACCCACTTGCACGTATGTGTCAACCCTCCGGCTTGGAGCATGGCGTCCGCCAGGAGAAGGGCAAACGGCGTTCGGTTTGAAATTTCAGCTCTTTCCGTGGAGAGTAGCGATGTAATACTTAGGAGACACGATCGTTAGCGCGCATTGTATGCACTGGGCTTGTCAGCTCAAAATGGGCCAGACCTGGTGAGGGGCCCTTTAACGAAATGTGTCTCTTGCGTCTTTCTTAGGGAAACTAGTAGAGGTAACTAGTATTGAGCGAATCACCATTATTTATGCTTTCATATGTGTGAAGTTCACTCAGCCATCACTCTCGGTTGCGCAGGTGGAGACCATTGGAGACGCGTACGTGGTGGTAGCCGGCGTGCCAGATTTTGTAGAGGACCATGCGGACCGGCTTATCGTCATGGGTCTGGATATGATAACAGCCACAAAGAGTGTCCGCAATCCAGTCAATGGGGAGCCTATAAAGGTGAGTTGGACATGCATCAACACGAGAACCTGGGTAATGTTAGAACGGCCCTATTTTGGATTTTCCCCTGTCTCATTAAAGTGCTAGGGTTGGGACGCCATGGTTCACACAGTATTAGCTTACTCAAAGAATGGATGGAAATTGTTCCTCGTGAGAACTACAGATTAGCTTCCCGGGTGTTTATTCATGGGGTAGTGCAAAACAAGAGAGAGAGAGAGAGAGAGAGAAGCGCAGAGGGAAAGGTAGGGAGGTTAGACAAGGACGTACGTGCAAAGCAGGGGAATATTCAGGGGGAGGCGCATCACAAGCTGTCCGAACTAAAGAGTGCGAAAAAAAAAGCACGCTGTACAGGCGGCGACGTTGACATTTGCTTTAGCATTGACTTTAGTATTCATTATTTCTAACACTTTTACATTCCTTTGATTCAAGCATTGTCTTATTCACTAGAACATGCACACACAGTTGTCGTGCCACATGACCCCAAATATGCAATGTTTACTACAGGGGGCATAGTATCGCAAATAGGGCGACGCGGCTGTAAATCTGTAAACGTGCAATTATGTCGAACGGAATGATCGAAAACTGCATCGTGTGTCACGGATAGAAGTTTAGCTTATATATCAGAACTCGCATCCTGCTTTGAGTTGACATGTATGTGGGGAGGATGTCATAAACTTTTCTGTGACGACCAACTCAAACTTGAAATGGCCTGAAATGATGTTACAATCATGTACTACCTAGATCACGTAAATCTAGTGCCAGGTGCCTCTTCGTATTTGCGTTCTATTGTGCATTCAGACTCGGTTCACGGAATAAAAGCACGCGCGCTCGAATAAATTGCCAAATATTTAAGTTCTAAATACGTCACCGCAATAATAAAGATGTGATTGCTAACAGCTCTATAATAACAGCGAAAATGTCTATAAGCAGCGAGTCATCCAAGACATTCCAGCCGAAGCTAGATTTAACAAGAAATAAAGTATTACGCTATTTCGTTGTGCACAGAAATTAGCACAAAATGGAAATGTGGTTACCTACCGATTCCTGAACATGTGAATAATTCAGGTATATGTGTATTCAGCATTTTTCTTCGCAGATAAACGTATTGGTCGACTAACAAAATTAGAGATAGCGAGCGAGACCGAAGAACATTGTCTCAGACACATCGCGAACAATCGACGCGATAAGATCTGTCGTCCTTTCAAATCTTTTCCTTCCGATCGTTAAGTTCAGGTTCGGTACATATCACAATTTAACTGTCAGGCTCGTCGGCAGGTTCAGCGCGAGAAATGCCGAAGTAAAAACAAAAGTTTAACGGCTAGCGTTGCAGGCAGGAGTAGCTTGTATCAGAAAAAAACAACAAATGAAGCAACAAATGGAGGTTTTGGAGTACACAAACATTTATTCGCCCACGGTGCTCTTCTGGGGCGCTGTGCCATGAATGATATCACATCTGGCGTGCTATCCAGAACAGCGCGGGCTCTGCGAAAGCGTTCCGAGACGACAGCGCATTGCAGAACGTTTTTACAACCACAGCCCACAACACAGTTCTTTCTTCTTATCCCTAGTGGTCGTAAAATCCGGAAGGCAGATTGCCCTTTAGGCCTTCGTGGAACGGTTGCCAAAACAACACCAAGTGTCTCTGCACAAGGCAATTTCCCGATGTTGTTTTTCGGGTTCGGGACCGGCTAGACTTCCATCATCATTACCTCCCATCAACCTTATGAATCTACTATGCACTATTGTACCGCTACCTTCTTTCTTCTACAGCTCTAAAACTTCGCTTCGAAATAATCCGTTTAATCGGTAAGATCTGCTTACTGTTTACAGATGGCAGAAGATGTAATGCCACTCACATAGCCAGTGTAAGTGCCTCATTAATTTTTCGCGATGCCGCAGCGTGCAGCTCAAGTCCGTGCATGCACCATCGACAAAATTTATAGATACTTAAGGTAAAATGGCACGTGAGTCCGAGTTTGACCTCTAACTGATTCAAAGTTTGCCAGTGAGCCTATCAAAAGTGCATTTCTCTTTGATCACTCCTAGTTCACTAGCGGTTACCTTATCGCAATGAGCAAAATGCCATGGTGAAGGACCACATATACCTGATGTTCAAAATTTGGCTTTGCGGAATTTTTCAAAAAAAATGTGGTTGATCCCTTTTATATAGGAATCGGTATAGAACACGAAAGTGAAACGTGTGTTCACAGAAGTAGTGTAATGTTTATTGCACATTGATATATAATGTCTATTGGTGTTTTGTGGCTAAAGCGCCCTTAGGCGTTGATGCACCCACGCTGACGCCTGGTGGCACGTCTCCTCCATCACGACTACCAACGTCGATGACCATGAGCAGCCGTCGTGCATATGGAAGCTGCACTACGCTGCACACGCTAGCACAACGCGAAAGACGAAGCACGTAACTGACACACTAATACAACGCGCAAGACAATTGCAGCCTCCGCAATCAACTTCAGAAACATTTTCAGAGCTAATTGCGGAGGCCACGCTCCGCTGTGCTGAGTACGGTGAACGCCACCTAAGTGGCGTTGGTAGTGCTTCTTGATGCCAGCGTCCCTTCGAATGCTGGCATCGAGGCGTCGTAGTGCTGAGACCACCGAAGCGTTCACTGTCGGTGCGCGTTAGTGTCATAATGCAGTACTTCTCTTTTCTGCTCGTAGGCGGCGGCACCACCCCGAGCAAGAGCGCGGGTACACGGAGGAGTGTTAGATATATAAGGCGCGTCTGTGTAGCTCTCTGCAAATGCGTTTGTGGCGCAATGGGTTAAACGCTCGGCGATCTATCGTCGCGGACCGAGAGGTCGTGGGTTCGATTTCCAAATTTTGCATGTTTGTGGAACTTTTTCTTCGGGTTTCTTTCTTTGTATTATGTTCTGTGACGTATTTCCGTGACGGAAATACGTCAGTGAAGTCTTGGTGGACCCCGGCATAAAACACTTCCGTGTTAAAAACGCCTGTGCAGATAGCACAATTCTTATCGTTCAGCTGGGTTATTCGAAGAGGCGGACTTCAGTAGCACGAGAAATGAAAACACATATTCAACTTATTAACATATTACTAATTAATCACTAATTAATCAATAATCTTAGTTAATTATTTTACGACACCATTGCAATTTACGAATTGTAGCCGATGAATTTGCAACGCTCATCCATTTGAAATAAATTTCCAGGAGGACACCAGTTTCAAAATATTATTTCCCAAAGTGTTGGATGAAATACGTGGGCGTTCCAGATGCTTTTTTGCTCCAATGTATAAAACAGCATTTCGGTAAAAAAGGTAAGTGGAACAACAGTGCATTTTTACAGGGAGTTTGATGGCGCATATCTCCCAACTGGTGTCATTCCGGAAATTCATTCCAAGAGGATACGCCTGACAAGCTACACCGGCTAGAATTCATAAATTGCAATATGTGTCGTACAGTAATTAACTAAGAAGTTAATTAGTGAATTCGTGTTAATTAGTTGAATATGTGTTTGAATTTCTCATGCTACTAATGTCGTCCTACTAAAGGGGAAAGGAAAAGTAAGAAAATGTGGAACAAGCAGAGTGTGTGCCCAGACTGGCACATGAAGTTTCATTCACGTATACTCGCAAGAGCTTGCTAGAGCTAGAGGGCAGCTATCACTATCCCAGAATTATTGCTTCCGAGAGTGGTGTGTCGCCTAAGCGGTTGTGAGTTGTGCGCAGAGTATTCCGTTTAGAGTCATAGGTTGGACAGGGGCATTATAGGCGTTGTATAGTTTCAACACAACCCCAAGAGTTGCATGCTGTGCTGTTGACCATGCCGATGAGGAATGAATAAGTGTTCGTGAATGTGACGCCCACACAAAAGTTGTTTCACGACGCGAGAGCCGGGTGTCTCGCAAAGTCGCAAGTCGGAGTCCAGTAAATACAATGGTGAGTTGGTGAAATCGGACGAGTTCCAATGTCGAAGGGTGATGGAATGAGCAAGTGAGCAAATTTGCCGTGCTACATCAGTTCTTGACAGTAGATTTGGCATACACTGATCTTGCTGGTGAGGCAAGTGCATGGCTTCATTTGCCCTGTCGTAGTGGCTCGGAAACCACTGAAATATACTATCATTGCCGGACTTGAGCGCTTGGTGGGGAGCATCCTCAATTTCGTATACTGGCTGCCCATGAAAGCCTGACGCATTACAAATCTAGAGTTAGCAGGGAAGCCTTCAAATCGCAAAAACATTCTCTTCAATTAGGCGGTTGTTGAAGAATATAATCGATGGCACCTTAAATAACTACAAGCTCTGCTGCTTTCGAAGTCATAACACGCGAAAGCTTCTGTAGAGCTATTGGAACTGATAGAAACTTATAGTTGTAGTGTTCTCACAGTGCGTGTTGGCGAGGCTTCAATGTTACACCAAGAATAAAACAAGCACACACACACACACACACACACACACACACACACACACACACACACACACACACACACACACACACACACACACACACACACACACACACACACACACACACACACACACACACACACACACACACACACACACACACACACACATAGGCTGCAGTATCCACAAATTTTGAAGCCAACACCACGTTTACTTAAATAAGTCGATTTTGCTCAAGTAACCAACATCAGAGAGAAAGAGAGAGAGTGATTGAGAAGACGAAGATGTGCTATTCTTTGCAAACCTTTAGGGAGCCCTACTAAGCACCTCGGGGAAGGGGAGGGGGTATATAAAGAAGAAGAAGAGAGAAAAGGTCGAGGTGGTCACCGAGCCCTTGGCAGTCAGCGGTATCCAAGCGGCGCATTCACAAGTCACACAACAGCGCTGTGTTCTCCAGTAACGGGAGAAGGTGCCTGAAGGCGGAGCTATGGTGCCGGCTGGGGGACAGCAGTTGCGATCCTTAGACCGCAGGGAGTCCCCGGCACCGAAATGACGCATACAGAGAAACCCTATCTTTAGAGAAAGTAGGGCAGAAACAAGCAGATGATCGATTTTTTGTCCTCGCCGCACACTGAGCAGGCCGGGGATGGAGCCAGGCCTTTGCTATACGTCCAGGATGCTGTCCAGGAACAGCAGATCCGGAGGCGCAGCAGGAGAGACCGCCCCTGCCTGGTGAGGCCCCTATCAGGAACGGGATGGGGGGAGGGAGGGGAGTCAACCACTGGCGACGCGTAGATCCTGGTGGAGCGCCGTAAGGTCCCGCTGCAACGATATAGTCGCAGGCCGTTACAGTAGGGCTGATGGGTACAGTGGCGTGGTGTGCTGCCTTTGCCAGTGCGTCAGCCTCCTCGTTGGCCTGAACGCCGACGTGAGAGAAGAGCCACTGCAGCGACAGTTTCAAGGCGCTCGAAACAAAGGTGCGAAGCTCTTGTGCCAGCAGGGCGATGCCAAGGCCTGTGGTCTCCGCTCGTTGAAGAGGGGGTCTTCTGCCAGGAGTTCCGCAGCCAGATGCAGGCCAGCCACTTCAGCAAGTGGTGAAGCTTGCCGCGAAAGGCAGCCGGCACGCTCCCAAGCCCTGAAGTGTAGGGATCACGCAGGCGGTTGTGTTAGATCCGGAGTCCGGATGGAGGGAGCGGTCTGTGTAGATGTGATGTCCGTCTAGCCGGTCATGCAGCAGGAACGCCGACGCCTGGTGCAGGGCGCAGGATGGGGACCGCCTTTTCGTGAGGCACTCCTGCGTAGTAGGCACCTCCAATGGCTGATGGGGCGGAGGAGGTGGCGGGATGGCTAGCGTTGGAGGACGGCAGACCAACATCACACAAGGAATGAAATGGATGTATGAATTTTTACCTTTGTTGCCTGAAATAGTTGATATCGTGAGATAACATGAACCATCGCGCTTTTCTTTCTTTTTTTTTTTGTAGTCGCACACAATTCTTCACCGTCATCACTAAACGTGGCGTGAAGCCATGGTTGCAAGTTATTTCTACATCCCAGTTTTCGTTCCATCATTTCAGTACTATGTCTTAGGTGGCTAGGTCTACGTCTTTGTCACCTATCATCTTGTCCACCACCTCATCTCATTACCTGCCTTATCAGATTGAACACCTTATTTAAAATCCATAGCCACAGTGAGAAAACGGTGTCTCTCCGATCGCCAAAAAAAAAAATACGGCCTTCTAAGTGACTCTACTTTCCCCCCTGCAACGCCACCGCCGCGGTGGTCATGGTGGCCATAGAGATCACGGTGGTGATAAAACCTCAGGATCACTTAAACTTTCAGAGTGGATGTGGACATTTTCTCTGGGTCTATTGCATTCACAAAACTGGAGGCTAACCACCGGCGGGGAAAAAAATGTTCGACTTTTAGTGATGCCGAACGTATCCAAGGCACGTGAGGTCATGAAGCTGGAGATGCTTTCGTGGAAACAATGCCTAATCTGGTCGTTGCAGCTACATTACTTCTTCTCAACATATCAAATAAATAATCAATATTGTCTCCCAAAGCACTGGAAACTTTAGGAAAAAAGGGCGTGACGTTTGTCACAATGCCTCAGGGCAATATGACAGGCGCGGTACAGCAAATTTATTGCACATAAGCTAACCTAGATGTAAAAACTTCGCCATCACATTGCTTTTACCACTGTTTTACCGAAACTTTATGCATGTGTGAACGCTCGTTCGTCTACATGCTATCTTGTCAGATTTCTGTAGCTTTCTTCATGTCTATTCTTGCAG
Source organism: Dermacentor silvarum (assembly GCF_013339745.2). Lineage (NCBI taxonomy): Eukaryota > Metazoa > Arthropoda > Arachnida > Ixodida > Ixodidae > Dermacentor > Dermacentor silvarum. Next base: position 71,772,491 of record NC_051157.2, on the reverse strand, counting down.
ATGCGGATCGGTATTCACACTGGCTATGCGACTGCCGGCGTAGTAGGGATGACAATGCCTCGCTACTGTCTGTTCGGGAATACAGTCACCCTGGCGAACAAGACGGAGAGCCTGTCCAAGCCGTCCAGAGTAAACATCACCGAGGTGGCCAGAAGGTGCGGAAATGATATCGGTATTTACGACAGCTGGTTCAGCAGTCAGTGTCACCCCCGGAAAGCACACATAAGACCTTTCCAACGAGGCGTGGCCATACTGCCCTTTAGACTGCTGTAATAACGTTTCAGCCTCCCCCCCCCCCCTCTCTGCCCCCCACTCCAGCCCCCAAACGCACTGTAGAAACTGCAGCTTGGGCCTTGGAACTCATGCACAACAGTCCAGAGAGGAGGTGCTCTCTCTGCCTGATTAAAAGCTCTAACCGCGCTCAGTTCTTAAGCAGTTGCTTGAGTGCATTCGATGTCAAGTGCTGCAGCTACCATGTGTTGAGGAAGCGACGCCACGTCAAAAACTCCATGAAAGCGTAAGACGCTTTTTAGGCCAATTTCTACCAGAATTCATACAAAATTGAAGCCATGATGAAATGCTACAGAATGACCCAGTAAATGTATTGTACTGTTTCAGTTTTCAACTGTTTGTTATAAATGTGTCATCAGTTCACTTGAAGGAGTCAGTCTGACAAGTGAGTGTTAACTGTAGAGACAGAGAGAGAGAGAGCGGAGCAAGAAAAGCCGTGGAGGTTAACCAGAGAGACTACCAGTCAGCTACCCTACACTGGCAGAAGGAGATAAAGGGGCGAAACGAGAGAACGAATGTAGAAGATAGAACACTATTTGCAAGATGTCCTTTCAGAGCTTTTGGCTTAGCCACTCCATTCAGGCATGTCGGAGTCGGCGTTACATCTACGGCAACGTGTAATGCTGGCTTAACGTAGTGGCACAATCGGTGGCTTCCTCTTTTTCTTTACTTCGTCATCCTAGCCATTTCTCACCCTCAACTCGCGAGAAAGAGAGAGAGAGAGAGAACTTCAGTCGTCATAGTGGGAAGCTAGTTGCTTCTCAAGAAGGCCAGATGGTCGCCAGGCGATGCGTGACGGCGACCTTTTCGGCTCGCTCCTCGGCTTGGAGTTGCACGTCCAGGCTGGAGCTAAGCAGCACTTACTTGTGCTCCCACTCACCAGTTTTTTTACACCACCTCTCGCCATAACTTTTTCGCTTGACGCTTAAAGCAAATGATGGTTAGGGTTCTCTCACGAGGCTGTACCCTCGTGAAGGTGCCCACGTCGGGTAGCATGTACTCTAAGCTATGTGCACTCAAGCAGCTGCTGCAAGAATTGTCATTTTGCGGCGATACATCGGCCCTGTTTCTTCGCTTCCATCTGCGAGATTCGCACGTCTGCAGAGGCACAACATAAATGAAAGGCGTTCGTGAAATTGTTCTCGGCGACAGTTTGTAGGCAGTTGGAAAGAAATAACTTCCGCATCCATTGCTGTTCAATATCTCCTAGCCTGAGGCATTTGTTGCTGAAGGAGACTTCTAGAAGGTACGAACGCATTTGGCGCAACAACAAACACGTATTGTCTGATCCTTAGTCATACTTGTAATTTAGCGGCGTGAATGCGAGAAGTACCACTCAGCTATTTCGGCATGCGGATGTATACGCAGGCGATATCAACAGTGTAGCACATCGCATGAAACTTTATGCGTGCCAGCGGAAACGGACAACTACCGCGCTTCACTTTCAGTTAGTGAGCCAGGGTCTAAAAATTGCCCAGAAAGTAATTACATGTAAACAAGCAGTTTCAAATAGACGACGCAAACTCAACAAGGGAATGTCGTGCCCTTGCGACCGGAAAAGAAAAGAAATAAATCGGTTCACGCAGGGGATGGCTAATCAGATGCCCTTCATTTTGTTCGCCGGCATTTTGGAAAAAAGAACATTTCAGGGAGGAAACAATGCGCACGCCAGCGCAAGTTATCGTACGACTAACAGACTACGATCTGATAAATTCAACTGATAGTCTGGGGTCCTGGTGTACTGCGCCGCGTTCTTGAGTTGTGATATTCCTTTCCTACAATCAAGTCGGCAAAGGGAAATAAGTTCGAGAGTATCTGCACAACTTTAACCATGCAAGTGAACGTGACACAGAGCTGACATCCGACCGTATCGCTTTGTCTTCTTCCACCACTTTGCTGGTTTATGTCTGTAGGTCCAAACCATTATGCAGCGCGACGAGATGCGAGGTCTGATGAGTTTTAAGGCGTGGACAGAAAACGGGGGAGATATAGGCACCGAGTATGGCGCCGATTGCAGCATGACGCTTTTTCCTCGGCTTTACTGCATTTTCGTCCTCTGACCAATCTGTTCTTGTGCCTCCACCTGCAGCCACCTGACGAAAAAGGACTACGTGTTCGAGGAGAACCTGGACGTGGGTGACTTCCCTCTCCGCTGTTACTTGGTGGACATAACGTCCAGGCCGTGCGCAGAAGCGCCGCCGGCTGCCACGGGACAACAGCCGGCCGACGACAGCATGCTCCTCTCTCCCTCTTCCTCACCTGTTCGTCGCGCGTCCGCCGTCCCATCACCGTCCATAGAAGCAGACGAGGTACGCAAGCGTTTGACATTAACATCTTGAGGGTACGTTTAACTGGCATAGTTGGCACGTGATTCATTTCTCTTACGCACGGCGCGAACACACAACGACACAAAGAGGACGCACACAAAAATGGCAATATACGAACGTTAACTAACAAATTCAGGCTGAGACGCAATAATTTGATGGGGCACGTGTGTTAGTTACACGACGTTGCGTATAGTATAAGTACTGTTTTCTGAATAAACGGGCATTTGTTATCCAGCCCTGGACTGCGTTCTTCTTTTTTTTCCCGTGAGTCTTCCCTGTGTCGTTTCTTTGTTTGCGCTATGTTAGGGAAATGAACGTTCACTTGTAGCACGATTGTCAAAACTTTCTGGTCACATAGTCGGGCGTCCGCCGCAATGGCTCGATGGCTATGTCTTTGCGCTGCGGAGCACGAGGTTACAGGTTCGACTGCCGGCCACAGCGGCCGCACTCCGATGGAGGATGAATGCAAGGACACTAGAGCGACTGCGCCGATTCCTTCGGCTCCGTACTCATTTAGTGCGACAGCAGCGTTCTAGCACAATGAAAAAAAAATTACAAGGTGGTCAATGTTCATCCGCAGCCTTACATTACGGCATCCGTCATAAACCACTGTGCAGTTTCAAGATTTTCGAGCGCGCAATTTTTACATACTGGGCAGTTCACTGACAGTATTTCTAGTATTGAACCCGGTAGAATAAGAAACACCCAAGTTTGAAATAGGGTAAGTTCTTTCTGAAGAACGATATAAGTGTTGCTGGTAATTACAAGAGCTTCTTTCGCCTTATTTCACATACGTGATAAATAATTTGTGTAACAAAATAAGTGTAATCCAAGCAGTTGGGAAATAATAAATTATATACCTGGATACCTTTGGAAACAAAGCAGCGTAGCGGTGACTCCACGCAATAATCACTACTTTCTTCTTGCCGCCCCAGTGTTGTTAGGCGATTTTGATTGACTGTAATTATTACTGCAATGTCAATCCTGGTAACTGAAAAGCAGGAAATTCTGCAGTTTGGAGTTAGATGTATAGCAGCTATCCATTTTGGCTCTATTTTAGAGGTGACCGAGCGATAAAACGAGACGGTGCAATGTCTAATTCTCTAACGCGACGGCACCGTTTACCTATGGCACAACCGCCGCATGTATTGCCAACGAAATTATTCTAGGAAACTCTGTATTTACGGCAGAGGTTGCTACACCTTCTGGAAGAGCCTAACATCACGCCATCCGAAAACGGCGTAGTAATATGTAATTGTAGTTTGAGACTGCTTAACGTCGAAGTCACGTTTTCTTCCGGCCAACGGAAGACAATATTTGGGCCGCTGTTGCTCACGTTGTCTTATGTGGTCGTTACTGTACGATATACAGGGTGTCCCAACTATCGTGCACCAGCGTTCAAAAATACACAAATGCCTCGTAGCTGGACAGAACCAAGGTAATGTTGTTTGCCGTTGCTTGGAGATACTCAGATTATTTGTTGCATTCCGCCTAATTGCATAATTAGACCTAATAACTAATCAACTACTCAAATATTATAATTAGATGAAGAGTGTTGACCAACATGAAAAACTCACGATAATGCTTTCTGTTGCTCAATACGTGCTACATAAAAGTGTTTTTCCGAGCATGCAAGAAGCCCGCCTGTACGCGCAGACTGCCTTGAGCGGCCAGTCACGCGGCAATCTTGCATGTATTCGTGGGCTTCTTTCAGGCTCGGAAAAACACTTTTATGTAGCGCGTATTGAGCAACTGAAAGCTGTATCTGGAGTTTTTCATGTTTCCCTGCAATTACCTCATTTACACTTTTCATCTAGTTATAATATTTGAGATGGTGATTAATTGATTAAGACTAACTATGTAATTAGGTGGAATGCAACAAACAATCTGAGTATCTCCAAGCGACAGCAAACGACATTACCTTAGTTCTGTCCAGATACGAGACATTTTCATATTTTTTAATCTTGTGCATAATAGTTGGGGCACCCTTTATATAGAGAAGTAGGTCAGCCGCAATCACAAGCTCCGCCTTCAGAACTCGACACCTTGTGACTACTTGCTCGCGGCATAACTGCGTGCTCTAGAAAAAATCGTATATCTACATTTAGAGTGTTTGTCCACTGAGGAAAATGCATAACAGCAGGCGCATTACGTAACCCTTGTGTTTTAAAATTTCATTTTTTTCGCATTTAAGAGGTCGTGAAGTCATAACATTGATGGCTAGTTCTAGATGATGAAGAAATAGTCATAAATTGATTCTATGGGGCCTCCTAACTATATATCGCATTGCACTGGAAAATGTGCGTGCATCAGTTAATTTGTGTGCAGCGGGCCTAAACTTTCAATCCAGAGCCATGTCATAGTTTTTGCGATGCCTTTGCTTTTTATCCACGAGATTCTATATACAGCGGCAGTGCTTCAACTCACTAAATTGTTTGCCTTCAGGCAGCAACAGTGAGATGGCATGTGCTTTACCTAAACATCACTAGAAAAAATATCTTGGCGAAGTATATTTTTTGTATGTGTTAGCAACAAATTACAGCCGCTTTGATCGTTTGCTAGATCATTCCAAGTTATGTATCTGTAAGTGTGCTGCCCGTTTTTATTTTGGGATAAACACTTTTTTTTGCCACAAGCAATGTCTCGCCGACGGATGACACCATTATTCAACATGATTTTTTTCAGCTTCTCCTTACGCTTGTAACTTGTAAGCATCAGTTCATAACCGAGACAACCAACTGAGGTCCATGTGGCAAACTCAGACGAGAAGGCAGTTTGTCTCAGAATACATGCTGAAAACACGCACTCTTCGTTGTTTTAGGCAGAATTACACGCCGCTGTCTCAGTCCACGTGTCCAAAAATTTAATACTGCTTTTAATTTAGAAAACTGCTCAGTTAATCCCTAATGACCATCGATGTTGACTTTTACTATAAGATGACGTTATATAGAGTTGAGGCAGCTACCACGGCCGCCACGTTTTCACTGCAGAAATTCTTTAAGGTTATCAAAGCCCTCCTTCCGTTGCTGAAATAACTGATGCTGTTGTTTTTAAGAAAGCCATGTTTGCATGAAACTTCTTTTGTGTGAAAGAAATAGTAAAAACCACTGCTTCATGTAAAGCCTTTGGGCCTATAGATTAGTGAAATAAATAAATAGATGAATAAGTAAAGAAATAAATAAATAAATAAATTACACTGTGTAAATTCCTTCGAGTTCCAACAATGCCTCTTGGTGTTTTTGTGTTTTATTTTATTTTTTAGCTAACAAAGAAAATGTTTCAGTAACACTTTACCAAAAACTGCGCTGAATTCTGTGAGGATTGTCACCTGTGTGGAATGCATATAAATAGTGTATAGCACCAGCATCATTCAGTCAGAGCAGTAATAAAGCAAATACAAAATGTGCCTCTTAAAAAAAAACGGCTATTCAAAACTCCTTAATGTGCATTGTACATTCCGACCTTTTGAGCATGAAGCCATTTTTTTTTTTGCAGATTGGCATGTTCATCAACAGCAGCCTGCCTGCGAAAAGTCTAGAGTCAGAAGCAGCGCCAGCCGTCAACGCAAAAAAGAACAATGCCGAGCCCCTGTTCAAACCTCGAAAGAACAAACTCGCTTCCTGTCCATTTCAGACAGAAAAAGCCGACGAGCGGCGCGCTACGATTGCGCAAAGCGCCGCGTCCGCGCCTCCAGTGGCGACCAATGCAACTACGGAAGTCATCAATGCCCGAGAGGACGCGTCTGCAGCTTCCTTAGCCAACAGCGCCGACAGTCACGAGCCGCCGCCCGCTAGCAGAGGCGAGCACGACCACGCAACCAAAGGGACTGCTAGTGGGAAGGGTTCGTTCCTGGGCATAAAGTGGAAGACGTCGCAGCCCAACAAGATGAAGAAACACAAGAGCTGCGACTCCACTCACTCTACTTCGTCACACCCGGACGATCACGAAGACTTGAGCGGAGAAAGTGGAGGAGGTGCAGGAGGAGGTGGAGGAGCGGCTGTGCGCTTCTTGGAAAGTCCCGAGCCCAAATCGGGCAGGCTGCAGTGCCCCTTCTTCCGGTTCCGGGGTAAGAACGTGGGAATCGAAGAAGGCTTCGCTCAGGCGGGCAGCGGCAAGACCGTGCCAGTGGCGTTGGCTGCTACTGGCGCTGGGGCCGGGATTGGCACGGGACAAACGGATACCACGCCCTCCAGAAGATCCGAAGGGCGCAAGAAGGACAAGTTCTGGTCTCGGGTAATATTTCCTTCCTGAAGACACACGCCGCAGCACACAGCGGCTAGCGTCCTCTGTCCTTTGGTGAACAACACAGCGAGACCACAAGGCATCCCTTGCAGCTCGTGAAACCCTATAGCCTCTGCCAGCCCCAACGAGCACCGGCCTGTTTTTTGCAAGAAACACACGGACACTCTCACGAAGAGGGAATGCACTATTTTGGGTTTTATATGTATAGCCGCACTGTACGAGAGCGAGACCCATCCGCGGGGCCCTCCTCCCGAGTTTCCGGGACATGGACCCACACGACGCATGAGCACCGACGGTTTCAAAACAAGACGGCAACGAGCGCTGGAGAGGACGTAGCTCCTTCGCTCATCTTTAATAGATTTTTTGTTTTGTTTTCGTATCCTATATCTGCTTCTTTCTGTGAAGCCACCTCGCCACCTGAAAGCCTGTAAGAAAACGCGACTCCCACAGCCCTCACCTTTTGTTTCCTCAGCTTGCGCCCGAATAAAAGCGGACACATTGTGGAAGCTGACTGGCGTATCTCCTATATGAATGTTTGGATCTTTTTTATTTTTTTAGAACTTTTGTAGTCTGGGACACGAGGAGGAGGAGGAGGAGGAGGGTGTTGTTGACTGCAGGCGTTTCTAGCCTTGCCAGGCTTGCCGGCTGTTGCTACACTCGAGCGCAACCTTTCAGGAGAGCTCGTGAAAGAAAATATATACGTATGCCGTCCATTGCGTCACCATTCAGAAACTAAGCGGGAGATGAGTGAACAGGACGACGTGCACAGCGAGGTGTAGCTGGGCGTAAATGCGCAGCTTGTGTGCCACAGAAGGTGTTGTGTCGCCTGCCCCCTTTCATGTTCTCTCAACAAAACGTCCTGAGATGAGTCTACTGGGCCACTCAATAACATGCAAAGTCTACATCACATCGGATCTTCAGGTGGAACCCGGACACCTGCCCTCCTGAATGACGAGTTCCCTACCGGAAACATCATGTTGCCTGCACTATAGCGTGCGGACTAACCTATGCTTGTAGCGTGAGGAGCACCCCGGCCTAAAAAAATATTTGCGCTCTGTAGAGAGTGCAGTGAGAGAAATGATCCATAGGAAGGTATAGGGAGGATAACCAAAGGTAGTTGCGGTTGGCTACACTGCACGGGGAAAGGGGGTAGGGATATTAAAAGAAAAAGAGAGCGGAAGGGGTGAGAGAGAGAGACAGAGACGAGCAACAACCATGTGACCACGTTGCTCTTAAAGTCTACTATGAAGGCTCATAGGCCGCAGGAACCTTAGTAGCCCGAACTCTCTCTAGTAGACTTCTCTGCGTAGTTTCATGTAGAGCACTGGCCTAGAAACTTTAGTTCTGATAGGACACCCACAGAAAAGTATGCGAATGCGAAAGTCCAGCCAACTTCGCACTTAAGCAAGAAGTCGTAGAACTTGGTGTCCTTGCAGCAAACACAAACACATATCGCAGAATGAAACTGCGCCGTTTTCTTGGTATCAACTTAACTGGAATATTATGCGACAATGTTACGCACAATATTGAAATTAATACAATAATCGATGGCAAGCTGTTTTCACGTTTCCCTCACCTCGCCAACTACAACAACCCTCGGCGCCGGGAAACGCCGTCCTGACCGTGGCTATACGTAGCTCCGAGTGCCCATTGGTGTCCGATTGATTCAGACGCTGTGTGGAGACGTATTGCACTGTTGCCGTCAACTGGCGATGGTGTGTGAGCCTGTCAGTGAATGGTTTCATTCCAGTATTTACAGTTCAAAATAATGTAAGATGTTTTTCTTGCCCTTAAGAACCTAGATACACCTATAGAGTACGTTCGGAAAGCGCTGAAAGCTTTCCGTTAAGACGCAACGCCTGACTTGTTCATTTGCTAGTCAATTATATTATCGTCGGTTATTTATAGTCCCACTAATAATTTCATGCGTTAGCTAAGCTCAGCAGGGCTGACGAAGTTATCGCGAAGAAATGAAGAGCTATCTGGCTTCCCATACGTAAACGATTTTCAGACAGTTGCCGGTGCGCTACAGTGCACGTCAGGTCGATGTCTTTTCTTACTACGCGGTGGTCGCAATAGGACAAACAAGCACAGACTGAATTTGTATGAGCGTAAAGCGCAAGGGCGTGTTCGGGAAGCTATTATCAAAATTTGATCAAAGCCAACTCGAGCATCGTAATTACTTTTACCATTTACAATGTAAAATTTCAACTGGGGACATCGTATATTCAATTTCGTGTTCTTGTTCGTCATGTCAATCTTTGTATGGTGCTTCATCATCGGAGTTTTTCGAGCGTATAACGTGCCCCAGTACCCATGCGGGGTCGCACGTCGGAGATGTATGAGGGTGCCCATTTCAAGCAAAAAAATAAAAGACAGCGCGGTTGGCCGAGTCGTGATGGACGGCCCTTTGATCGGACTGTCGGGCCCTCGCGGCATATCCGCATGGCCGCGTTTGCAAAGCTGCATTTCCATCTCGGTCGCTTTCTGTCGGACGATTTCTCACCGTTTTTCTTGCTTCGCTTTCAGCCCACTGTTGGAGCTATCACTGGCGTCTTTCTTCAGGCCTGAAACAAAGGAAGGCCTCATGGAGCCAATTCTTCTCGTTCAAAGAAAGGCCTTGACCTTTGCAGCCAATAATATTTTTTTTCCTACCGGACATCGTCTGCGCATTCATTTTTTATATCGCTATTTTTTCCTTTTCGACTTCTGTCTATCGTCCTGCCTGTTTTCTTTTACTGATAACGCATTGAGAAAACTGACTTAAGACAGTTTCTTCGCCGTATATATGATGAAAATCAGGAAGACAAGCAACGATCTGCTGTCTCAATCAAGTATCTCGACTCGCTAGCATTAACACTCATCCAAGCATTAAACATGCTAATTGTCGTCCCTGTAATGGATGTATGCAAGGGAGGATGTTCTTATTCTTTTTTATTCCGCTTTTGGGATTGCTTACATGCATCTTCCAGAGCCCACTTGTGCTATATTGTCAGTGCTACGGATGAACTTGCGCAAGCGTAGCCGGGCACGCGAAATTGCGACATGTTCTTCTCGACTCTCTCTAAACTGCCGTAGACATCGAGTAGCAGCATTCTTGGAAACAGCTTAGGACATAGTTGGAGCAGACACTGATATGAATGTTGCGAGTCTCGTTTGATCAGTTTAGTAAAGCTCCACAGTACACCGTCCAGCAGACACAAATTGCGGCGGCATACGTCGTAAGGCAAATGCTTGGTTATCACAGTTTAGTAGCACAGCTGATGAAAACCTTTGAGATGACGTTGAGCATATAAAAGGAAAATGAAATAACCATGAAGCTACTTCAATGGCCAACAACACCATTAAATTGTGGCTATTAAGCCCACAGCATTATGTGTTCTTAACTTTCTACCGCGAGTACTAGCCGAGACATTTGCTAAGACACCGTGGAAAAATCCTTGATTCTTATCCTTTCACAAGAATCCTATGTTTTCAAACGCGTTTTCTGATTCCGGTGAAAGGTAATCGCACAATAATAATGATGATAATAATAATAATCATAATAATAATAATAATAATAATAATAATAATAATAATGATGATAATAATAATAATCATAATAATAAGGATATATGTAGGATCGTTGCTGTAACTTCGTTTTATAAATAGAGAGCATAGATACATATGTTTGCAACCATGGTGTCAATTTTGTGACCTTGCTCCTTCATACCACGTTCGCATTGAAGGTTCTCAACTTAGCGCGTTATTCATTATTTAAGTCTTTTTGTGCAGCCACAGCGTGCTTTGTGCCCAGTTTTCTTAATCATAGCCTCTGCTATCATAATCGCGCGTTTTATGGACTACACATTTCCATCTGCTGTCTGCTTAGGTCTGAAGTTTTTAATAGCAACAGATGGACCGCTAAGGTCGACTATAACAAGCACCGTGCAACGCACTGTCAATTGTAAAAACTGCGCTGCCTTTCTCGACCTTCATTCTTCAGCTGTCTTGCATCTGACGTCACTGTCACCAACTGTTACGTCATTTTCAAGCAACAGCGGTAAAATACCACGCTGTAACCCAGCGTTCGAAGGAGTTCTATCCCAGAATAATGAAAGAGACAATGTAAACTCAGCAGTGAAAATTAACTCTTGCGATGGTAGTTTGTTGCTTCTATTTTTATCTTCTCACGTCTCCTTAACCTTAAGTTCTCTTCTGCACGCCACTGATACCCTGGAACTACTGAGATACAGATCGTTCAACAGTAGAAATGTTTGTTCAAGCGAAGACAGTGAAGCTCAGCAGCAAACACGCAACACTCGAGGCAATGAAATGCCGAGACTGTCACGACAAGGCTAGATAGTCGTAAACGCGACATGAAATGCAAGTCACTGAAAGGCGATATCGAGACATACGATAAAGATTGAAAAAAAAAATTAAATTACGGGTTTTTACGTGCCAAAACCACGATCTCATTATGAGGCACGCCGTAGTGGAGGGCTCCGGAAATTTGGACCACCTGGGAATCTTTAACGTGCACCTAAATCTAGGTACACGGGTGTTTTCGCATTTCGCCCCCATCGAAATGCGGCCGCCGTGGCCGGGATTCGATCCCGCGACATCGATAAAGATTGGAGGTCTGGACTCTTTTGCGCACGCCTACTATAGAAAAGCCGAGGCGAAGCTATGCGCTGCGTCAAGTTTGTGACGGCCCTTCCTTCGACGTGCAGCAGCACCTGGCCGTGCCTTTGCGCTTTATTCTTTCCTTACCCCCTGTCACCGCAACGGGCGCACGCCATGCTTTAATCGGCAAAATTAGTCCTGCCACCGCCGCCGTCAGTGGGTTATATTCACGTGCGGTGTCATCTCTCCGTGCTAAAAGACAGCCGACGAGAGATCAAGGGAACCTGACGGCACTGAAAAGACAACGACAGCACACACACCGGGTGTCACGCTGTTCATGGCGGTGCATAATGGCAGGAGACGCATGCGGGACTGCAGGTAAATAATCATTGGAAGTTTGACCGTTCAGAGTGAGCAGACAATGCCGCAGTTCCTTTTCTTCCAGCTCGCAAGTGTTGGGAAAGATTCAGTGGGCGTATCATTGTACTTTCTTTAACGACCCTTATCTGCGAATTTGTGCTGGCATTGTCTACGGGTAACTGAATTTCATTTATTTGATCGTATTGTAACACTTTTGACATCTATTGTCAATGGATGCTTACAGCATTTGATCGTCTAAATATTGCGCAGAAATTATATTGAAGAAATGAGCAAATACGAACGAATGGAAGACTCGGAATTCGGGCATGTGGGGCCGCTTTTGCAAATAATGTGTCAGTTATCACGGTAGGCTGTCGTATACTTCTACAGGGTTTTTTTTTAGTTTTTTTTTTTTTGTCGCGTGCGCAGTAAGATGGCGATAACTAGGCTTGCACAGGCTGGAGCACCGCCTTCCTCCTCATATTCTGACTTCACTACTATTCAGAACCATGCATCAGAGCATCAGGATTAAGCCAGATGCGCCGCAAGTCCTAGCTTGCGGCGTATTTCTAGCGGAGCCATCCGTCACATTGTCCATAACAGCCACGCTTAGAGAATTAGTGTTAATGCCACTTGTGCTTCGGTGACAGCTAATTATGCACAATTCGTAATATCCGGCACAGTGACGCAAGCGTCAACAACAGCATTAAAGTTGCGTGCTGTGCAATGGTTCAACTACGAAACAGGCCAGACGAGACAGGTTTGTTGGATCCTGGCCGCCGTCCTATGCAGTCTGCCGCATGTGTCTATAGCTACTCGCAAAGACGCGGTAGTGCCAAGAGTTCAGCGGTCATTAGGGATACAGGAAAAATAATTAGGCTAACGAATAGGCGGCGGAGAAAGCGCGAGCTCACAAAATCGATATCGCAGATGAGTTAAGATTGGCGATGTGTCTAAAACACTGCCGCAACCACGACTTATATAACGCCGCATCGGCTCACTCTCGACTCGGTGCGAGAGAGAGAGAGAGAAAGAGAGCAAGGAGAGGAAAGGCAGCGAGCTTTGCTGAAATGTGACAAGGATGGATGGAAACGAGGAGCAGAGGAGGAGCGTGGTAGAACTTGGAAAGTGCGTAGCCAGAAGGAAGCACGTTAATACGCAACTGCTTTGCAGTAGCAATTCGTCAACGTCAATCCCCAACTCCTCGCTCAGCCGTTATGACTTCTTGCCTCCCCTAGTTCTGCCGGTGGTACTCAACAACAACGGTTTCAAGCGGCGGACCCATGTACAATGTACAGGATGCGAAGACGAACTCATCGGCTACAATCTGAGATACAGAAACGTATGTCATTGCTTGGGCTTTCATCTGTGCTCCTATATGCAATGCAGGCTCCGTGGTTAAGGTACAGCAGCAATGACTGGCTGGGCGTCCCTTGTTTAGCTCGTCACGTCTGGTGTTTAGTCCTTCTCATTATATTCAATCACATTTCTCCAGAGTAAGACAATAGCCTGTTGTTTTCGTTAAGATTGAAATTCGGATGATCAATCACAGGCGATGTCCGTATTTTTTTAAACAGCGAGTATCTAGATATTGAGTTATATTTTATTTATTATTTATTTGTTTACGTATGTACACATACTGCAGCTCTATTTTGCTATAGCAGGAGTAGTCATATGGTATAAATAATAATATAACAAAAGAGGTGTAAAAGACATTGCCATTGGAAGACATGGCTTGAGACAGAAAACGGAACGTGAAGCCAACGTTTTAAGCATAGGACACCGATTTCCTTTGAATATCTCGTGGACTTAAAATCAGCTGCACTTTCTTAAATCACAGCTTGTTCAAAGGTGAGGTAACCTAACATAACGAAATAGAGCCCACATGTTTCATCGACCTCTCTGAATATCAAAGACAAATACTGGAGCCAGGGACCACAAGTATACCAAAGTTACCCAGATATTTCCCTACATTTTGAACTGATTGCAGAAAACAACATTTAGATTTCTTCGATCATGTCAGTCGGCGTTTTATTTCGATAGCAATTAAAAGAAGACTCCCGGCTTATTTCCGCCGTCGGCGTCGCCGTGAGGTTCCGTATAAAGTCCGAGTGCGATACGATCGCTGGCCGCACGCACTATGCTATAGGCGCGAGGGAAAGCGTGTGAGGGTGATCCGAGAAGGATGGTGGCTTGATCTCGCGCTTCGAAGGGAGGAGGGCGGAGAGGATGGCAGCCTCTTCTCTCGACCTCTTGGGGGTGGAGCAGGGAGATCTGCGCTCACTAGAATGGGGGAGGCAGGTTAACGCGCTTTTCGTCTACGCCGGCCACGGCTGCGCGTGGCGCGGCTGAGGGCGTCCGCACGCGCCCTCTCCTGGAGGTAATCTGCGGTGGATACGAAGGTAGGCAACCCGAAATAACTGATGGATTAGAGTTCGCTGTGTTCTCTCGCGCCTATATAGTTCGCGTTGAAGGGAGAGGCACCACGAAGGGCAATTCGCTCGCCGGTGCTGCCACTCCACCACGCGAGCGTTGTGACAGCGAGTGTCCACGGTGTTTAAATGAGATGTACTCATGTTTGCCTGTGCGCGCGTGACACCGTGCTTGTTAATTTAGTTGCTAAGCGAATGTGTACAGCAGTTTATACGGACAATAGCACTACTCACCTTACTTCGTACAGCTGTCGAATAATTTGCTATGATAATGAGTGCTTCGCCTTTCTGGCAAAATTGCGACTTTTTTTGCTTCACGACGCGCTTAATGGTGAAGCGATAAGTTATCAGCACGTTCCACCGTGGTTATGAGCTACCTTCTCGTTACACCTAAGTAAAGCGTGCGTCAACACGCACATGCTGAGCTTTTCGCTACAAGCCTTCTTTACGGCGCCGTTCTTGGCAGTGTCTTAGGTACTGATGCTTCCAGGCAAAGACGCTTAGGCAGAGAACAGCTTTTCGACATGGGGGTGAATCTCACGAAAACAATTGTTTTCATCAGCTTGGTACGTAATTTGATGGAAAAGCATCTTAAAGGTATTGTCAGTGTCGGTGTAAAATTTTCCTTGCCAAACATTCGCATGTAGGCCCTAACACCGTCCAGCCTATAGCGGTGTTCGGCGGGAACCCTTGATGCAGGGCAAGGGAAACGATTTGCAGACTATACGCAATTTCTTTCTGTTGTTGAAGTAAAAACACACACACACGCTGCAAACAATGAGAAATGCCTTTTGTCAAGCTGAGTTTTAAAACCAGGAGATTATAATAAATCAGTGCTAATGGCTGTATTACATCGTCGGTATGATCCTGGGTAAGACCCTTTTCCTAATTCACCAAACACGCTTCACCACATTGCACATTTGCCGAACTATGTATAATGGCGGCCCCTGTCAAGCTGTGTGGAGTCAGCTGGAACTTTAGTACTTAGCTGATGCGCGTAGTTTCATTCTCTACTCTATGGAACTGATAAAACGCACCAACATAAACATCAATTTTAAGAAAGGAATACGATGCCATTAGCTGGGTAAACTGTCTTGGGCAAATTTGAGCTTCACCAACGCAAACACGGTCCATTATTTCAAAAATGGTCAATTGTGAAGGTGGTATCGTAGCTCTGGGTGAGTGTGGTTGAAGCAGTACGTGTTACTGTCGAATCAATAACAGCTACAGAGAAGGAGCACGCGCGATGTGAGGCACTTCGTCCAGAACAGGGGCGCAAGGCGTTATCAGAATAAGCGGTGACATCTAAATGTGTAGGCAAATTAAAATGTAATAGCTTGTCTTTACCCCAATCACCTTAGAAATCCCCAGCCATTATACCTGCACTCGTAAAATATAAACCTCCATGAAGCCTGGCAGATGTGGATGCTTGGCTGCATGAAAATGTTACTGGCGTGTTTCGACGCCCTTAGCTTAACGAGAAACCTACTCAGTTTGTCTTCAAGTGTGCCTTTATTATTATTTTTTCAACAAAACCATCATGAACACACAACTAACACTGGCAGGCAGACTCTCTCATGGTGTTTGGCAGCCCCTGTAATATTATTTGCTCTTACGAAGTAATAGTTTTCTTTTCTTTTGCATGCACTTGGAGAATAATCCGTAGGGAATAAAGCATTTCTATACAGAGGTACTTAACGGGCTTACTAAAACCTTGTAGAGAAAAACAAAACAAAAGCTGCTGCTTTTGAACTTTTCGGGAGTATCAAAAATTGTACCTTCTAAAACCCAAGATTGCACTGCTTTTTATACCGGAGTGTATTGTACCGGAGTGCACACCGGTGTATACAGTAATACAAGGACTTCTCCCGTTACTTTCTGCGCATTATTTTCCTTCGCACAAGCGTCCTCTACGTCAAACGCACTTTACACGACGACCGTAGGTGCTGTAGAATGTAGAACGTCGTCTCGAGTGTCGTGCGCTCGGGACACTGTTGAAACCTCAAAACTTCTGTGAGGCCGTGCCAGACTTTCTCCGTGCCTAGGTGCAGGAACTTAAATCTCACTTATGCGCTTCGCGAGGAAGCGCGTTTTCTCAAGAGTCCTTGGTAGAAGAGATCCTTTCTACGTGCAACGGCTCGCTCTAAAGTTTTAGAGCAAAACGAGAGCTTCAAACGAGATGAGAGCCCCAGCCTTGGCACCCTGCACAGTATACTGCAATTGTACCACAGGTGTATTCACTTCATGAGAACGTTTCAGAAATTTCTTTATTCACAGGTCGATATTTTTTTTTCAGGAATGATAGTTGCGTTGACTACAGGGCTTTCAGAGTGTGCAAGTTCAATAATTTGAAGTTTTAGGAATTTAAAGAGTGTGCAGCGTCAAGAGAACAACGCCGAATTACGTGACTGGAAAAGGAAACGCGTGTAATCCCTAAGAATTTGGTGTGCTGTGTGTGTGTGTGTTTTTTTTTTTATTATTGCTGCGTTTGTCCTGTGATCACGGGCTATGGTTGACCTCTTGATCGAAAATCCACTATACTTGGTGAAGCAGTGACCAGAGATCCTGGAAATATCGAATACGACCCTAGATGCCCAGCTACTGCTAAGAACGTACTAACTGCGCAACAAAACAGGGACAAAGAAGGAACAGACGACACAACGCTTCTCTCAACTAGTTTATTTCAGGAAAAAATTGACACTTGGATACTTCATCGTCAAATGACCACGCCGGTGGTGAAAATGAAAATCATTACTAAAACTAGCCAGAGAAGAAACGCTATCAACCCTTGAATAGGCCGAACTTGAAAAATTGTTAATGAACTTCAATGGGCCGCGCGACACAAGCTGCACTTGAAGGCAAATTCTTTATCTGACAATGTGATGGAGGGTTGACTGACACATGCGTCACCCATGTTTTCAAACCACCCATCACCCTGCCCGAATAATAATAATAATAATAATAATAATAATAATAATAATAATAATAATAATAATAATAATAATAATAATAATAATAATAATAATAATATATATTAATATATTAATATATATATATAATAATTATTATTATTATTATTATTATTATTATTATTATTATTATCATCATCATCATCATCATCATCACCGTCATTGCAAAGGATTCTTTTCCCAGAGTCACTCTCATCTTTTGAACCGGGAAACACCACCGCAAGAGGAGGTCCGACATAAAGTCGACAACGCAAGCGCTGACTAACAACGTTTTAAGACAGCGCTTGCATGTATTGTCGACTTTCTGTCAGTCATCCTCTTGCCGCGGTTCAAAAGCATGCAGCATGAACATGTCCAAAGTGGCTCACTGCTGCAGTGTTTCGCGTCATCGTCGGTAGTCGGCCATTGGTGTGGCCTTCACATCACAGCCAGTGCATTCGAGGTGCAGCAGGTTATGAGCAGGTAATTTGCCATGACGACATACCTTCCCTTCTCTCGTATGCACCAGGTGGGACGTCTAGGCAAGGATTGTGCTTTCTAAGACAGAGAGCGTCATCTATAGCGAAACAATTTTCGCCTCTCACGAGGACCTCTGCTATCAGTTTATGGGTAGGCAGGTTCCTGTTCGGGTTCGCTTGGGGCCTCTTCAATAAAAAAGTGTGGCTCGCCGGTTTTTCTAGGGGCGCTTAGAGTCGTGCGAAGCAAACATCTTCGCCAGGGCACAATCAGGCAGACGCAGTCAGCCACCAACCTCCATCGATTTATCCACTGCCACTCTTCCCGCCACACCCCGCGGTCCCATGGCTGTCAGACTTTTGTAGCTCATGCAGCTCCACTACCGTGAAACCTGAGGAAGTGCGAAGCAGTGATGCGCCAGCGTTGTCACTCGATGCGCGCCTGCTGCTCGGCGTCCAGTGGCACAAGGGAAGTTCCGGAGGGCACCAACTGCTCATAAAGCCCTGTTCCTTCTCTCTTTCTGCTAATTAATGCGCTCAATGCTTGATTATTCCTATCTACTACATTATTCTGAATCACGTAAGTTTATTCTGAATCACCGGTTTTGATCAATTCTGCACTTTTTTTACCCTGTTTTTGCACGTGACCACGACGGCATGAGATCACATTACACGCCGACATCACATAACATGATTTTCACGATTTTGACGCCTTTCTGCTAATTAATGCGCTTAATGCTTGAATATTCCTATCTTCTACATTATTATCAATCATGTAAGTTTATTTTGAACCGGTTTTGATCAATTCTGCACTCATTGTGACCCTGTTCTTGCGCGTCACCACGACGACATGAGATCACATTACACGCCGACAGCCCGGGCCCCTAAAGTGCTTCTCACTTGAAAGAAGTTAGGTGTCCGGTGACCGGTTTTGAACGAACGTCCCCAGACGCAGGCCACAGGCTGCGTGCTGGTACGAATCACAAACAGCTTTACTCCTCGTTACCCCGTATACAAGCTGAAACTTTTGGCATTCGTAAGCAGACCAGCACATTGGCATACAAGCGGTGACATTGGAAAAGCTTCTTTCAGGGCTCCTTGAAATCATGATTTCGTCGTTTACACGTGAGTTTTCACACGTAAGTGCGCAACGGCGGTCGTTTTATGTCAAGGAGGATAAACAAGATGGCTGCTGCAGCACCGTAGATCCTCGGTGCCATGATGGCTCCTACCACCGTGCCTCCTCGGTACCCTAATAGAATGCGGGAAGCGCCTAATGCCATAAACCACGAAAATCAAGCGGCGCCATCGACCGAAGCTAGAGCCCTGTTCTCGTAAGTACATGCACAAGGGCCTTCCATGCCCCGAAAGCGGACTCCATTTTCTTCCCACCACTGGCTGTAAACACGATTTCTGGCATCTGTCTTTCTTCTCTTCCCGTCTTACTGTCGTTCTATTCTAATTAAAGTTACCTTTAGTTTTGTATCTTGCATTACTACGACTTTTACATTCTTTTTTTTTGTGCATCTTCGCGTAGCCTTTCCCTTTCCATCTATTTCTCACTCTCAGAAAGCCTGCGCGCAGCAGTCGTAGGATAATGCCCTTGTCAAGAAGCGTATGAATGCAAACGGAATTCAATTTCGAGTGCTCGTCTCGTAGCTTCCACTACCTCCCATTTTCCATTTTTCTCGAGATCTGTCCCGGCCAGTTGCTCACCCCTCATTGTTCAGATATGTATATATCTATCTGTTGACCCGAGACCTACTTTTCCTTTTTCGTGCGCCGCAATGCCTACCCCTACCTTCACCTCCACCCCCAACACATTGCCGATGCTAATGCCGTTAGCGAAAGGTAAACAAGAAGCCGGTTTTTCACAGCAAGGAACAAAAAGAAGTGTGTACGAGTAACATTATTTTGCAAAGCGCCTTGATTTGCCAAAAAATAGTAATAAGGGGCTTAAAGTTCGTATGCACAGTCTAGGACAGTCTTACAGTAACTCGTTGCGGGACCCCTCCCCCCCCCAATTTTGACCGGTGCTGCGTTTATGAAATCAGAAAAACAGACAACAGGGTCGAGATTCTGAACACAAATTCGCTACACCAACCTTGTGCACAGTTGATAGAGCCAGCGCATACTGACCTAGCAATAATTGGTTAACTTATGATACAAAATATACACTTGAAAAACAATAAAGTTCAGGGAAAAAATGTTAAAAGAAGAGCCGTGGGCCGTGAATTAAGCGGCTCAGAACAGGACGAAAGAACCGTTGCAGCACATGCTGGCCACCACCATAGGCAATAACTGGCTGTCTACACCAGCACGTGGTCCAGGTTCGTGACACTCATACAAAGCGAGCTTTAGATCGTGCCAGCGCTGCCCTGAATGCGTGGCACGTCACGCACTTGGCCCCGATTAAAAAAGTGACCCGCCCCTGGTGGGGCACCAGCTCCTGCCCTCTGCGGTGCGCTGATTGTTACGTCATAAAAGTGGGCGGTGTCTCCGCGTTGCGCAAACTCCGCCGTCGCACCTCGCGACTATTTAGGTGAGCCTAACCGACGACGACCTCAGTTGACTTCGCCGTGGTCATTCGACTTATGATGTTGCAACAAAGCTCCTGCAGAGGAGATAAAGTGGCGTTAGAACAAAAAGTCAGGAAGTCCACAGAAATAAAGTACGTGGAGGACAAGTGGGTTAAATAAATGCCTAGCAAAATAACATTTACGGCCGCTCAGCAACGCAGTTGTGACTGGGCGACACATAGTTTGACTGCAATCGTGTATTCCACTCGAAGACATTCAAAGTGCTAACAGGGAAGTGATCTATTCCCGTTAGCAAGTCCTCCTTTTTAATATGGCACCTGTAAGAAAAGTACGAATTTTGCCCTTAGGTCGATTTGGAATATTGGAAGGTTTGGAGTGTAAAAAAAAAAGAAGAGTACGTGCGCGTTAGCAGGCTTTCTCGATTCCTTCGGCTTTGAATTGATCTACGGTGACAACAGGATCTTACAGTGAATACCGCCATCTTCTGAAGTGCTTCTGCTTTGCGATGCAACACAACGTCACGTTTGTACACTACGGTATTGCCAGCATGTGGCTTCTGAAATCCGTGCACAGACGCCGCTACTCTCGGAGTCTGCGTGGGGGGCAAAACCCCGTTCAAGTTACTAAGCGCCAAAGCTGCACGGCAAAGCGTACAGTGGTTATCCCGTCCGGTTTTTAACTTGACATTGCCGCAGTCACATTAGTCAATGTCGAGTTGCGGTGGTAAGCAAATTTCTGGGCCCATATTCACAAAGAGCTCTTATACGCTGCTCATAAGAACAAATTTTAGCCAATCCGGATGCTAGACACATTATCAGTGAAGGCGGCCAGCCAATGGCGAAGAGAGCCGTTACGGACGAAAAACTTCGCGAATTCGGGCCCTGTTTATCTTCACCGTGTGCCGACGCTGAAGCCCAGGAAGTGGAGCTGGCCTGACGATGACGACGTAGCGGAAAGGCCGGACAGACGAACAGGCACAATAAACATATAGTTTCGAGCTTCTAATTGCTGTCTCAGTAAAAATAAACGGACTTATACTATCAAGCGCCAACGAAAGCGCGCAGGACCACACGTGGGCATAGACACACAAAACGAAAATATCACAATTTTTTGTTGACGTGGGCATGTTAATAACGAAACATCGTGAAAAGTGATTCGACCCCGATAATACGTATATTAGTAGCTGTGCTGAAATTAAAAAAATAAAATAAAGTGAAATATAATACATAACGCTGCTGCCACACGGATGCTCAAGTCTTCGCGCTCTCTTCTTTACACACAAGAAAGAAAATGGCGCGGTCAAACGGTAGAAACAAGATCCAGCTGCTATCTTCCATGCTACGTGTGCAGACACTAAATAAAATCGCACCCTTAAGGGGGCTTTCTCGTGTCTGTAACTCACCCCGTTAGACCAATAGAAAAGAGTGTTTAGGTGAACTAATAGATCTATTTGAAGAGGTGATTTTTGAGAATTGCACCCTCTTCTCCAAGGTGTTTTGCCGAGACGCACGCTACGTTTAACTTTTACAGTGATGTATTTTATTCTATTACTACTCTAGTTTATTGGACGTCCGCCGAAGTAATGCCGAAGTAATCCAGAGGGGCTTTTCGGAGACGTAAAAGAAAAAAAAAAGCCGCCATTCCGGGACTCGAACGGCCGACCAATAATTGTCAGTCTGAAGTATTACCTCGCCACCACTCCGGCTTTTTCTTAAACACGGTATTTATTACAATTAATGAAATTATGTATGTACAGGAACCACTTACAATAATATGAGCACCAGGTGACTATATAAGCAATCACTGGTCAATTTGGGCAATACATACAAAGAAAATGTCACACAGAGCAACATCTTCTATCGCAACAAAAACTTGAAAATCAACTGTCGAATTTTTGACGCTGACTGATACTATTGAACACTGTTCTATTTATTGTACAGATGCCATTTAGTTCCGAGATGTCCTCCATAGAAATTAGAAAAAATCTTTTGGTTTAAATTCTCACAGTATCCGATATCTTGTTCCGTGCGATAGCGTACCATTCGATATGTTTTTACTGATAGGCCTTCATAATGCTATGGAAAACTAGTATGCAAGACCGAAATGCAGAAAGAGCAATTTCCTCAAGATCGCATTTCGCTCAAATGATTACGCGCATAAAGGAGATTTACGATCCAGAATGTCGGCCCGATTGGTATCCACTTTTGATTATATGTTTTACTTCTCCTTTCAAGTCTCTCGACCACTCCGGCGTCACGACCACCGGGAATAATACAGCAGCTTAAGAGTGACGTAGTGCCTCTAGCTATTTGTTCTGTTTTCTTAACGGTAGACGACAGCTACACATGCACCTGCGAACGTTTATTCCATTCTTACTGCACCGAACTGCGCAAGACTTACTGCGCAAGATTTACTGCATATACAATATTGCGCTGATCCCGATGCCGCACCAGAAAAAACAGCGCCTGAAGAACTATGATTGGCTGACGCTATGATTCTCTCACGACTGGATGCTGATCTATAAAACAACGCAAAGCTAAAATAATTTAAATGAAGCCCGTCGCAAAAAGCGAAAGGCAGAGAGGGTAAGTATTAAAATAAAGAGCTGTGCCTTTTCACTTTACCACCGGGGACGTCATGCACGTGAAGTAGCAGGTTGACATCCATAGCCTACTGTGACCATATGACGAGCTTCCTTTGCCACAAACTACTGGGGCTATAGACCATTACAGATTTTTACTTGCATGAAATATTGAAACGCCCGAACACTCTTAAATTCTACGAGGCGTAAGCTTCGCACAAAACACCTGTTTATCACCCTGAAATTAGTGAAAGGGTGCATTAACTGTGTTCTGCCAAACGAATGCACCCATTTGCTAAGGTGTCGGAGAAATTGAGGGTGCAAAAACGGTGTTTTCACAACAAATCCACCCTTGATGGTGTAATTTTTCTGAGTGTGTATACTTATTTGCAGTAGCGCCTTGAAGTGTCTCCTGATCACCTCACTCCAGGAGTGAAAGAATCGCACCTCTATTCATAGCGTTCGGTCTTTTCACGCTCAAGGTGAAATCTGAAACGCAAGGCCACAATATACCGAGCATCGCCTGGGCAGCGAGCTTTCCCGCCTTTGTTTGCACTATACAGCCCTGACAAAGCAAGAGGCGGCGCGGGGGTCTTGCCTGGAATGACTAATAGCTGTAATCAGAGCGGCCGGACTATGCAGTTCGTCGTGCTGGATGCCTCCCCCCTTCCTTCCACTCTTTTTTTCACCACAAGCAACACCAAGCGGGTGCTCTAATGAATGCTTGCCAGCGCCGACATGCTTCCGGTTGCGAGGTTGACTTCCGCTCGAGGTCACGACGGACCAGAGCGTGCGGCTTATGTGCATATGAATACTCTCACTCTCTCGTTCTCAGGCACCAGACTGAAAGCAGGGGCGGCCGTGGAACCATTTCGCTCCAACGCCTACTCGGTTCGCCGAGCTTCGGGGCGCGGACCGCATGCACAGCGAGGCTCGGCTTCCGCGAGCGTGTCTTGCCACGCGCCGAATGCAAATGAGCCCGCGAACGACAAGCCGCGCGCCTCGTCACTGGCCCTGTGTCGTCGCGGGCGCCGTGACTCTGCCAGCTGACAGCGCGTTTTCTTTTTTTTTTCCTTCAGAATGAGCGAGAAATCAATTTGTATTCTCGGATTTCACAATATCTCGCCGAAATCCTTCCGAAAAATTAAGATCCACGATTAAGTGCGCGCTCATTATTCACTAGAGTCTCACGTCCTCTACAGGGAGTTGTCACAAGAGTTCAGACGTATTAGCTCAAACCTTTAAAGTATTGTAAAGTCCTAATCGATAAAGTTCGCCGAAAAAAGTCTGGTTTGACTGAATGCCGCGCAGTAACACAGGATATTATGTATTTAAATGCCTGCGATTGAAACGCACGCCACTGAGTAGAAGCGAGAGCCCTGCGTAGAGAACATTATAAAAAAAGAGGCTTTATTTTGTAGCAGTTCTTATCCTGTGATTATATTTTTTTATCATTCATCTGCAAGAGTAGCCAATTCAGGCGATAGCAGGAGCGCGATCTCATGAAAGCCAATGACGAAGGACAAGAAGAATTAAAAATGAAAGAGTTGTTATAAAATTATAAGCGCTGTCGAAGAAGTGAAGCTAATGTCAGAAGAAATATGAGCAAGTTATAACTGATAATCTCTGTAGTTGAATATACCGTGTAGCTAAATAATGTTTTCTCTTTTACGCAAGGCATGTTGCGCTGCCGGTACGCGGTTGTTTGTGACATACGGGATTTTTGCGCAGAAATGTCTTTTTTTGCGGAGACATACTACGCAAATGCGGCATTCACCGTTATGTAGAGTTGCAAGTCGCAATTTTTATATATAAGTAGATTTTAGGTTATTGCATGTGGTAAACCTTAACTATAGTTCTGGATAAATGAGTTGTTAGGCGGTGGAATTTATCGATTGAGTCTGACGGCCTGGGAAGACACTTGCATGAGCAAATAAAATGTCTATAAAGCATTTGCCGCTTCTGCTAACTATGCAGATATTCTTTTTATTTTATTTTTTATCCTTAAGGCTTCTTCTTTTCTGTGGCAACTGCAGACACGTAGAACAGCACCGCCACTTAACGGGAGAACACATCGCTACGCATAAATTCCTTCCGATCACTTTGTACAAGTTTCACATCCACAAGCACGCTTAATGTAGCCTGTGAGAATCCTGAATTATATATATATATATATATATATATATATATATATAAAATCATTAAAAGATACCTAAATAGAACGTTCCCTTGACGGTTCTCGGTCATCCATGCTACTATGAGTCGTTTAAGAAATGCATCTCCAATGAAGTGCCTTCAGTATACATCGAAAGTGTCTGACAGCCGAACTCATGCAGCTCATAAAATACCGAGGAATTCCACCGAAGGGCGGCGACTACATGAATTGTAGAATGGCTCTGGCTGGAAATTTGGGGATTCGAGGTGGTCATCAATTACAGAAACGTTGAGCAATAGTGCAGGATGTAGTGTAACCTGGCTCCACTTTGCAGGGTACAGCATTTCAGGGCTTTGGAAATTGCAAAACATGTTTTGTGGCCTCACCCCCCCCCCCCCTGTATTTTAACGAGAACGTTACTTAGCTACGAAGTCCAAAGAAAATATTTCAGAAGCATGTAGATGAACGAAGAGGTTGCGGCGTCTCTTGCTTCCTGTTGTCCCGTCCCGTTGTCCGTGCTGTTACAAGTTATCTGCACCGAGAAAAATCGAGCTCCACAAATGGCGCAGAAAACCAGCCGCACGGCGTAGTAATAGTTCGCGTCATTTGCACAATGGACAGGAAACTTGTGACAAATGGTGTCCCATGGCGCCTTTTGCGTTATTGCGAAAGGCGCCATCAACGGAAGTATATATATAACTGGTGTTCGGTGTGCAATAGACAGGGCAACTTCAGCGTCAAACATTTCGGGACCTTAGAAGCGTGAAAAAGAAATAAAAATTGCTGCACTGGATGGCTGGTTCATCGTATGACAAGGCGAATATTGTTGAGAAAGCAAGCCAATTTTGTTGACTTCGCCAGGAAAACAAAAACAGTTTTTACTCGCTCACCAAGCACAGCAATCGAAATCTACAGCGCAGGATGAAAACCGGCTTTTTCCATTGTATAGGTGCTCCTTTTTTTTAAAGGATAACCCGTTCTTTAAGACACGTTGGTCTTTGTTTGCCCTGAACGTGCAAACAGAGAACTCTACCGTAATGCGAAGTGTAGGTGCCTCCCTTTAACGGATGTGCTTCTCATACAAGAATAGTTGTGTGGCATGTTGCAGGGCTGCACATGACAACTTCATTTTCTTTTTGATGCCAGGAATGGTAAAGGGGGCTTGGAGATGGTGTGGGCACGAAAGTAGTAAAGAGGATTTTGCTGCAGGCGTAAAGCTTGACGCTAACTTTTACATGGATGGCCCAGTTTCCTCTGCAAGTTCAGTGGGTGCTCTGGTCATTCCTGCGAAATCCATCACCATCAAATTCAAAACATCTGATTTTACGTCATCGACGGCTCCAAAACTCGCCTCCCTCCGGGCTGCTCTGGAGTTCAGAATTCAACAACCGTCACCGGTGTGGTACATCTTCTCTGACTCTAAGCCACCTCTTCAGTGCCTTATGTCGCCGTTTCATCACGGACCAGTGTCAGCGACAAGCAGTCGCTGACATAAGAGTACTCCACCACCACGCAATCGACAAGGGAGACGACATAGCATATCAGGATTTACCGGGCCGTTGAGTCATTTCTGGTAATGACGTGTTCATGAGGCTACCCGATCTGTCTGCGACGGTATTCCTTGTATAGCAATACCAGTGTCGAGAACTGACGAAGCTACAAGGCACTTTTCGCGAGCACACGAAATTACACTGGCTCACTGAAACTCGGCGGAATTTGCACACAGTGGTCTCCATTGTTTCGATCTGCATCTTCAGCTCCGTCTTCAGCCAGGTACATTGCGAGCCGAAGAAAACGCTTGTTCATATCGCATCTGAGTGGCCGACAACCCTACCTGTGGCAACTGTGGCGGCAAGGAGGTGATTACGCATCTCCGTTGTGAATATCCTCGTGCGCCTAGAAAAGCACTGTCAACACTGGTAGACAGACTGCACGGAAGCGAGAATACTCGGGCACTGGTTGAGTCCGTCCTGAGCACAGAAAGCGTTAAATGCGTTGTTGCGCTTCTTGGGGACAAGTGGACTGAGTGACAGGCTTTGAGAAGGGCCGGGCCCTACAGCGCCCTCAAGTACAGTTTATTTTTTATCTTGGGGGCTTTATTTTATTTAGTTTATTTCTTCGCGCGTATTTTTTTCTATCATCATTAATTGCCTCTACTACCTTACCCCACCTATGGGTAGCCAGCCGGTCTATGCACTGGCTAGCCTCTTTGTCTTTCCCTCTTCTCCTCTTCCTACTCCTTTTAACGACCATGTTTGCGACAGTGCAAAATTGTCCGGTTTGCTGGGTGACTGCAAAACCATGTTCCGTCGTCTTTACCTCCGCTGTCCTTATACACTTGCTCAGTTTGCGATGGGGAGGGGGGGAGGGGCAGACATGATATTCGGGCTTGATGAGCAGGATTTAGTTTCTTGCAGCCACGGGCTTGTCTTCACCACTTAGAAACGAAATAACATTGCTCGTTGCCCTATGCGTAACTTTTATTCAACGCGTCAATATTGCAGGAATATCTATATATTCTGTATTCGTTTTTAGTTGGCAAATAATTAAATTGGTGTGGCCTTCTTATGTTGCGAACATCCCAGCGCTGTTGCTTCTGCGACAGCTTTAATGCGGATCAGGTTTGTTTCCCTCACAACGTAACCTAGTTGTCTCCAGACCATTCTATAAAAGATTGTCTAACGACAAGGTTTATTTAGCACAAGTCAGAGACCTGGAAGATAGTTCCGTAGCAATTAAAAAAAGTGTATATTTGAATTGTAGTAAATGTTTTTGGGCATTTATTTCTGAGACATTTAAAAACTTAACCTGTAGTGCTGTAGTGAAGAAGATGTGAGCCACTGTGTTGACGTTAGCCGCGAGGCTAAAGCTCGTGCTGGCTTAGTTCTTAACTGCCTGATGATCGCCTTGGACCGATTTGTGTCCGTGTAAATACAACACGTTACAGAACAGTTATAGAGTGACGTTGCATGTCCATTTTGTCGCTTATCACCAACGCAAGCAGCAGTGGCCTTATTACAGATTTTTCATCCTATAAAAAGACTGTGCGTCAATAAACAAATGTTCATTCGCACCTGGGCGTCTGGCTGATAAGTGTTGCCTTGAACAAGAACACGAGTGTTATCGTTACGTCAGAAAAAAAGATTACTTAACATTATCGTTATGTCAGAAAAAAGAACCACGCTTTACATTGACGCACATACAGACGTTACAGGCGAAATATGTAGAAAGACCAGAGCCGCGACTTGTTGACTATCAGCAGTGGCTGATAAAGGCGAATATATATGTGTATATATAGTGCAACATATTAGGCATGGTAACATTTCACCATTACGAGGATGTACGAGCATCGTGGCCGCTGGAAAAAATCCCCACGAAAACATTCACGGTGAAACAAAGGCAGAGCATACGGAACACATCTGAAGGCCACAGCTACTCAGTTTAGCCACATAAATGCAAAACACCATAGTAACCCAGTGAGAAGGAACGAAAAAATTGCCCGCCAATCCACCCTGTGAAGGTGGTTGGAAAGCGAAGCGTTTTACGCCACCCTCACGGTGACTGCGGCGCACTTGATATTTCACACACTACAACGTAACTTTAACCACGGCCTTTATTATTATTTAGTTCACAACAATGTTCACTACTACTTTATGATCGGTGTGATATACACTACTAGACTACCCCATAGTGGGGTGGTCTAGAAAATGAACCGAAGCAGTTACTAGGCTGGAAGGGTTTCGAATGACGTCAACCCTCTTTCAAGCAGCTGCATAAGCTTTGCAACAGCTGCAATCTAATCTTACGGACCGCGCCGAGCCTGTTTCCGTTGTTTGCCCGCAGCCCTTATCATCTATCATGTTGGCTCATCCCTTTGAAGCTTGTTTTTGTGGTTTTTCTTGCGAAAACGAGTGCTTAGTTGTACGCTGAATGCCTGAATTCAAGTAAGCTATACTGCTATACCTGCAATTGTTAGCGGTTCGTCGGGATCGTTTTTTGATTACAACGACGGACACGACAGAACCCTTGGCTGGTAGAGGTACAAAGCTTCGCTTTAATATATGTGTACCAAGCGTAAACCATTGCTCCCGGGTCTTTCCCTTCGCTCTCTCCCAGGGGACCCTAACACGTACAATGTGAGCGTACAAAACACATAACTCGTAGGTGCACACAACCAAGTTAATTCTAATGTAAAGTGTATTTTATAGACGAAAGACAAAGTTAGAACATGTGGGCAAATGTTGCGTACTATTGTGTGCAAAGCCACACAAATGCTGACTACGCGCGAGCGTTGACCAATTGCATCACTGCGC
Organism: Dermacentor silvarum; assembly: GCF_013339745.2. Lineage (NCBI taxonomy): Eukaryota > Metazoa > Arthropoda > Arachnida > Ixodida > Ixodidae > Dermacentor > Dermacentor silvarum. The sequence continues at coordinate 71,743,221 of NC_051157.2, read as the reverse complement.
TACTGCTTGAATCAGCTGCGCTTTGTGGGTGAGACCGCCGAAAAGAGCATGCATGACTCATTCTGCTTGCAGGCATGTTGTTTTCTTAGCTTACCTGCGACATCATGTCTGCCATGGAATGCGGCGTGATGTGGAGCGTTGTATTGGTGTTTTGAATAATTTGGTCCCGTGTACTGCCTTCGCTTTTGAGCCAAGTCTCCATCGGCCATTTTACGGTGCCTCGTCAGTGCTTCATCGCTGCTACCATAAAACATTCTTGCTGCTTGTTGACGTAACTAGATAATTATGTCAGCTTATTTTGCCGGTTTCGATCGATCTCTCCCCAGCAAAATTATTTGCACACACCAGCAGAGATGCAGGACTTCTACGTGTAAAACATTGCAGAAGCGGTAATCGTAAATTTCGAAGTTAGTCGGTAATGCCGACACTGTATATCATTTGAAAAGCCTGCCTTTCGTAAATTTCGAACAAATTATATGCCCCAGAAGCAATATAACAGAGTTTTCTCTGCTATACCATATACCATATAATATAACATATACCGGGTGTTTTTTGTCGTTTTGTTTAGGCTATATATATATATATATATATATATATATATATATATATATTTAAATCACCTGTGGCAGATAGCATAACTCTAGTCACTGAGCTTGCTCACACAAGGAGGCGGACATTACTCGGTCGAGAAATCAAAAATAGAACACAGCCTGTCTTTTCCTGGCGGGCCATACACTCAAACAGTGTCGAACATGAGAAGAACTGCGAACATTTGAGCGTTGCATTCTTTTGTTCTATTGTGTGGTTACCCATAACGGTAAGGGATTCTGAGTTCAATTTCTTAGTACAAATATGCCTAGCAGACGTTGGCTTCACTGGTCGTACCCATTATTCTTTTTTTGCAAAGCTATTTACAAGACATAAAAGAACATGCGGGGCTTGTAGAAAATGTATAAAAACAATAACGATAAAAATTATTGAAAATCTGAACGTGTTACGCATACGTACTTCAGGCAGGCCTTCTGCAATAAAATAAATCGGCAATGAAAAAAAAAACATTCACGGAGCTTGTGAAAGCAAAATATGTTTATTTCAGCAAGGAAACTGTTTTGGCCTTGAATAAATTGGTCGCGTTAAGAAAACTCTGTCGCATACCTCCGTTCACCTACCCTGCTCAATATACCGGACACTTTCAATCGGCGTTATTTATTTCATGGCACTTATGTAAAAGTCGATTGTGCAAATCAGCACCACTAAAAGAGCTATAAATGGGGCAGATACATTCATCATGGTGTCCTTTGATGGACAGTTGTTTAATATATAAAACGCCGTTTTAAACTTTTATAACCTAACTACCTGTTCAATTCAAGCGGGCACGACGAACACTGTTGTAGACTGGAATCGATTCACTGTGTAGTAATTATTATTGCCAGGATAAGTTAGAATTGTGATCCATGCTATTCGGTTCTGATTGAAAGAAGCTACATTTAGCAGCAGTGTGCCTAGTAAACCAGCGCATTCTTTTCGTGCATCTACATTCACTAACGATGGCATTTTGGCCACGATCAATTGGTCCTTGGTCCTTGGCGCATTAAAATTGGTCGTTTTTAATTTTAAGAAACATGTTTGATAAACGCCAACCTCGAGAAATGAACGCAATGTTTAGCCTTTGATGAGCTTTCATTAATCATAAAGGACAGTTCAGTCAAGTGAAATGTGGAAGTTTAGAGCAGAGTTATAAGATGATAATTATTACCACTGATGCCAATTTACGCACATTTATTTTGCTGAATAATTTTTTTCTTACTTGTACCGGTGCTCGAAACTTTGCCATCATTGTATTTTAGCGAAAGTTGTGGTTTCCGCTTTATTCGACGGTGGTGGAACACGGATAAAGAAAAAAAAAAGAAACACTATTTCAGGCTTGTGGCGCATTTCGACCGATCTCACGTGCAGCAAACTCACCCTTCGGTAGTCACACCTTTTTCGTGGTAGATTCAGGCTTGAAATAACTCTCTCCACCCGGAAGAAAAACATCACACATGTCATACCGGCGTTGCAAGATCGAAAATCAATGTGCGCTGCAGCGACTCGTTCCGAGTCATGAAGCAAACTCTGTGCGCGTGTATCGCAACGCGGGTGATTCATGCACCACAAGCCTTGCGTAACCTCGTGTGTAGACGTATTGTGTGGGCAAATTATCGATCTATCAGTAATGTATGGTCTGGGTACGCGCCGATTCGGGTGCGCCTTGGCGGGGGGGTGTCTATTCATGATTACAACTAAAGACACCGCTGCGTGGCTAACAGAAAATTATGGTAAAGATTTGGCACTGGTCAAAGCAATGTCAGGCTCACGAAAAGTGGCAGTGCACTATGGCGGGCAAGTTCTAAAAGACACAATCGAGAAAAACGTGACATCCCTTCCGTGTGGTCCACAGGTGTGGGCAAGCGCTGACTAAAGACAAGACGCAGACCTCAGAGGTCCAGACAGTGCATTCGTCTGCGAAATCAAATTCGGGAGTTAAAATTAGCCAACCAGCGTGCTCAAATCATCTTCGATTGCCGGCGTGTTTCGTCAGTTGAAGCTTCTGTCGGCGAAGCTTCAGGCTCCTAAAGCTTCAGGGTAGCAGCGACCCACTTGAAGCAGTGAATGTTCGATGTGGGGTTAGTGCTGTAGTAGTTTATTAAATAATGAGACCAAAATAAAATTGGCCTCCGAACCGCCGGCTATCTCAATCATCAAAAATAAGCTCAGCGACTAAGAGATGTCGAACAGCAATATATATATATATATATATATATATATATATATATATATATATATATACGCGCAAAGAAAAAATAGCGGTGAAATAGAACATCCTTAGGCGGCATTATTCTCGTTTAGTACAGGTGGCAAAATTGGTGGCTGGTGTTGTGATGAGCTTACTATCTCAATACTGTAGATACAAACAAAGATCTACACAAGATAAATAAACACTAATATGGAGGTGTAGCAAGACTCTTTCAACTAACGGCTGCCCCAAGAAACAGTTGATAAGCGAGGCAATAGGTAATGACATATAACAGTTTGACAGTTTTACGATGAATATTTGTGTTGCGCATACTTTTTGCAAGAAGTTTGTAAGAATGCGAGAAGAATGTAGACAACGTGCAGAGTTATAGAAATGCTTACAGAATTTTTAAGTAGTAACGCTCGTGAAAAGAAACCGCGTTTTCCCCCCACATAGGTACAACATTACTCCTAGAAGTTAAACATTTCATGCCGACTTGTAAAATATGGCAACGCCTTCATAGACGTAAACTTTCCTTGGCAGATGTGAGCCTTTACACAAAGGAAGCAACGAAACGTGACGACTTTCCTGTCCTTAAGCGCGTTTTCTTTCCTTATTATGACGTTAAATTTTACTCTCCTCACGCAAAAGCGTGCTTGCTCACAGCAACCGCAACGCCAAATACAATTTTACTTCTCCTGCTTGAGAGAAGCAGCAACTCGTTATACGTGGTTTTTCATAGACCGTATAATGACATCGAAAAGCAGATGAACAAGTGCTGGTTCTGTAATTTTGCAGCGTTTATGCGCGAATCGTGTCGCCATCCTCCTTACTTCGGCCAGAGAGAGAATAAACACTTCTTGGTCCAATATTAATAGTCGTTTTTTATATTAAATCTATTTAAGGAGAGGTTGGTGCCTATATGTGGCGCTGGCTTCTCCTCTTTTCTTACATGATAGTTGTCCTCGGAATGTTGCCAAAAATCACAAAACTGGTCTAATAACCACATGTACGGACATTCACGTACTAAGTCGCAACTGCAATATAAATACATGTTCGTGCAACCGTAGAGTTCCCATAACACAAATATTCACAAAACTGAAGTGTTCACACACAACACATGAGTTCATGAAGCATAGATGTGCACAAAACCAATATGTTCACTAAGATGTTGCGCACTTGCGAATTACGTCCCTCTTAAATGCCGCGCTCTAAATGCAAAAGTCTTGTACGCAGACACAAACGCTGCATGAACACGAAGACACAATAAAGATGTAATCAAGAGTCCCTGTTAATAATAGCAATGCCAACAATAACTAATATCAGACTTACTATTCTTGTGATAGTTTTGATTCCCCCAAATACTAAGGCGCGCACAAGCGATGTTTTGTAGTTTTTTTGTCGGCCATGGACCCAATTTTTCCTATGGATAGTGGTCATCCATCCAAGTCATGTAGTTTTTCTGAAAGCTTCTTACGGGGAGCATCATGTTTTTTACAGTGTAAAAGAAGGTGTTCTGTGCTTTCTTCAGCCTCTTCACATGAGCATGCAACACTATTAGTTCTTCTTATCCTATACAGGAAGCTTTTAGTATACGCAGTGCCTAGCCGAAGCCTATGTACTGTTGTTTCAACCGATCGGTTAATTTTAAACGGAATATTGAATTCTATTCTAATTGTGGTCCGAAGACCATTGGATTTTGCCTACATCTGGGCTCGGTTGACCAGGGCTTGTTGCTGTTCTTACTTCTGCCAGAACCATCCCCTCCCCTGAAGGTACACCTTGCCAAGACAAATTGCTAAGTTTATGCCGGCCATTAAGCATCTTGTAAATATGTTTCATTTGTGGATCATGTTCAGCCAGTGCCTTCGTCAGGTGCGCACCTAAGGTTCAATAGCCCTCAATGGCCATAGATAACCTTAGATGGCCCTAGATTTTATATCTCTAGCAATTTACACGTAAAGCTGGCACTTGTTCGCGTTTTCAATAGCACAACTAAAAATGCCAAACGTGTCTAATAACGTAACGCCGAATATTATATGCCACCACCAGAGGCATTTCATGTCGTAAATATGGAGACGTGGCTACCACTGTGTTTAGAGCCTCTGCTAAACGGGGAAGGAAGGTTGCAATAAAGAGAGAAGGAGTGTGAGTGATACTGAGAATTTTGAATGATCGGACAACTGACTTCAAACTTTAGGATGCGCTGTGCTCATTCCTCAAGAGTAAGGCATAACGCCAGCATGACTTCTCGAGCGTTTCAATATTTCACCAGGCATTGCGGCTCTCCAAAGCACTGAAAAATCTACCTGCAAATCACTGGCTCGGTAGAATGTATTCCCAAGTGGTGGGCTTATATTCTGTGACATAAACCATCCCCTTTCTTCATGGAGACCGGCACCTGTCAATCTTGCTTGACGATGCATCAGGTAGAGATTACGTGTGGTGTCGTCTTCGCACATCCGAACGCTCACGAGTGTACAGAACTAAAAAGAACAAAATAATGAGTTGCAGTTAGACGAGAGCTACTACGACAACTTATGCGTGTTCCGCCATATGCGTGGCGATTGTGAGAAGAGAAGAGCGATTTTAGCAACGTACAAAGCCACCGCTTCAGGCGAACACGTGGCTGCAGAATCCCGGCAGTGAAATTGCAGATCGTTGCTGAGGCGAGAAATGATCTCGTTCAGCGTTGCTGAAAGAACGCCATTCCCTGCACGCACCGGCTTTACATACAATGCGTAACGTACATTGCACGTGCTGTGTTTACATATACGGGAAACGTGTCTGTATACTGCCTCCGGCTAAATGCCTGCTATCACGCTCTCGGTGGCGTCGCTCGGATCCTTTATCGGCAAATAGTAATTAGCTATGCTGACAACGTGCCTCAGTCGGTGTGATATCCTAGCCTGCCTGAATAAAATGGGGGATGGCTGCTTTCAGTCATCAAAGTTTGATAATTGAGCACAATCAGACCCTTGCATTTTTTCTTCCGCAGCATTTACCATATCCTTTTTCGCCGGTATCTGGGCTTTGTGGGATTAAGTATAGGATGGACAGCAGTGGTTGTTGAAATAATAGTCGATGGTGAAACTGAGGCACGACAACCGACTACGACGAAAGAGGCGAGAACGTGCCTTCGATAGCATACATGACGAATGTACCAGCGCGTGTTGAAAGGCAAAATCACGTCGTTGACACAAGTTAGCGACACTATAGATTAACTAAAACAACGGCTTGGTAACTCAACAAGACATCGGTATAAAGGCTACAGAAAAATATTACAATGCCGTACCGTTCATTTTCAACCAATCTTTTTTTTCTCTATTTTTTGTTCGACGCATTTTATGCATTTGAGACATTCAAATGCTCCTATGCATAAAGAAAAGATAATATCCATCTGTCTGCGGGATAAAGATACAAACACTGAAAAATTGTGCGTGCATAGATAAATGGAATGGATAAATGGAATGGAGCAGCCAGCCAAGGGCAGCACTAAAACTCTGCCATCTTGCTGACATTAACGAATTGCAGGGAAGACAGTTTGCACAGAAGGACACTGTAACAGTCTGGGCACGAAATAGCCGTAAGGAAGTGCGAACTTTCTTGTAAGTAAAATTTAGCAGCAATTCGCACTGCGTATGCAGTAAAAAAAGAAAGAAAGCATGGGCGGCCAATGAAGCACGTCAGAACTATAGGACCGAATGCCGACTCGCAAATTTAAACTTAGTTTGTGAAACATCTTTTATTTGGAAAACCGCTTCCGCATCAAGCTGTACGTTTTTTTAATATTGAAATAAAAATAAAGGACAAATATGTAGGCACCCATTGTAAAATGCCCAATGCTTCAATACATGCGATCTGTCACAAAAGTTTCAAGCTGACGTTCTGTTTATTAAAATTACTCGGACTTGCCTCCACCCCATGCCTCGCGCGCGACAGAAGAAGTGCGCTTCCACCCCGCCTTTCTCCCTCGCGCGCGCCAGATTCAGCAGCAATCGTCGGCTGACCCTCGCAAGCTTTCACTCACACATACAGCGTACAGCGCGCGGGGACGATGTTACCGTCTTTGGACTTTATACGGGACCTCACAGCCGCCTACGCGACCACGACCACGATGACGGCGTCGACAGAAATGCATTTGGAATGTTCATATAATTGCTCTCGCAATAAACTGATTAACAAGTACGTATGCCAATTTAAACGGCAAGATAAAACTGCGCAATACCCTGTGCGATGAGTACGAAAGAGCGGCGAGAGATAAGAGGTTACGATATTGTCCGAGATGTACAGGTGAACAAGGGAAGATGATACACACATGAGATAATACGGGCGCAAAGGTGCTATGCTATGCTATGCTATTCACGACGTTGCCAATTTTATTAACTTGATGTGTACTGACACCGAAGTCTGGTGTTCGCTACAGACGCGTACATTTCGTGTCGAGCAAGAAAAAGTACCCCGCTTCGAGGATGAACGAATGCGTCGCAGTAAATCCATACTAGCAACTTCCCAAGTATGTCACATCATGAAAAGCAGCCCAGGCAGCTATTGCTCTCCCTACCTTTCAGCTTCGTCTGACACGTCAGTAACAAAAGGCTCCTCGACGCTTTTCGTATAGTGGCGCCATGGAAAGCTTATTTAATTAAACGTGGCGAACGTGCAAGCTGTCGCACTCTCAAGCGCTGGTATAGCCCCTCGCTTCGACCGTCACTTCCACTTCTGCCTCTGCAACGGCTCCTTTCGTGTTGTTTTCAGTTATTGGGCAGACAAATACTGTAAACGGAAACAGTTGAAATTCATTGGGCTTCAACGCCGCTTGTGCCCGCATGAACAGAATCTGAGCTGCCTCAAACGGGGCGTGCTCCTTTAATGAAATAATGAATTTATCACAGCACATATATGTAACGTTATATGTTCTAAGCTGTCAATATTATTGACAATCACGTTTTTTTGTGCATTTTCTTTTTTTTTTGTTAGTGTGTTGTGCAATGCATTGCTTTGCTTCTGAAACAGCAACAACGCCTCACTTGCTGGATAGCTGCCCTAGGCCGCTCCACCCGAAATTTCTTTTTTCGACAAAATGCTGAGTCGGTACTTTCAACTCACCCAACGCGGGGTATTTTGCGTGTGTGTGTGTGCGTGTGTGTGTGTGTGTGTGTGTGTGTGTGTGTGTGTGTGTGTGTGTGTGTGTTGTGTGTGTGTGTGTGTGTGGTGTGCTGTGTGTGTGTGTGCGTGTGTGTGTGTGTGTGTGTGTGTGTGGTGTGTGTGTGTGTGTGTGTGTGTGTGTGTGGTGGTGTGTGTGGTGTGTGTGGTGTGTGTGTGTGTGTGGTGTGTGTGTGTGTGTGTGTGTGTGTGTGTGTGTGTGTGTGTGTGGTGTGTGTGTGTGTGTGTTGTGTGTGTGTGTGTGTGTGTGTGTGTGTGTGTGTGTGTGTGTGTGTGTGTGTATTGGGATAGAAACAGTGACGGAATGAGGTACTCATGGTTCTTTTTCTTTTATTTCCTTCAATGACCAAACATTCTGTTATAAGAAGGCTCAACGAATTTGGCGTAACATCGTGACTATTCCTGAAGCAATGGCGCCATTCCCATGAGGAAACCGAACTTCAATTGTGCACTTGTACCTCACGGTAAGATATAGGGATCGCCAGTGTTGCGTACGATGATGTACAGAGCTATTTGTGGGGATTTCCCGGCTGCATCCTCCCGGTAGTGCTGTACACATGCAGGAATAACCTTCCCGGAGCGCTGATCTTATAAGCTAACGCACTTCGGGTTTGTCCCAGCCTACCTCAATTTGCATCTAAAGTAGCAACAAATGAGATTGCCGAGCAACTATATCGTTTCAATGTACGTGCCCGTTGAAGCGCTTGGAATGCACACGCTGCACTTATCGCGCGACCGATGACGCCATCTAGACTTTATGTGGGAGCGAATACCACGCGCTGCATTTTTCAGTATTCTGACCGCCCGACGTGCTTCGCTTACATCAGGCTCCTCTCCGACGACTCGACCATCGACTGTCATGTGGTGCCTCAGGTAACCCTCCGTGCATCTTGATGTTGCTAGCATCTGCAAGAAGGCTGACCTGCCTAGATAACTCATAAACAAGCTACTTTATTGTGCATATATGTAAATAGATGGCACCACTTCTCCGAGATTATTCGACGTGGTAGTGTTGTTATCACAATCACTGTCTATCAGGTTGCATCAATCACATAAATTGTTGCGGCAGTCCTAGGCACTGCTGTCTATATCCATGAAAAGGCACTTAGCCAGTGGGATTTGTGACTCCAATGTGGTCATCCAATGATGTCATGAGCAATGTGGTTTTAGCGAAAAATCTTAAAGTTCAGCCTTCCTTTTCCCCGTTATAATAAGAATCTTACTTTAAAAATGAAATCGCTTGATAATAAATACAAAGTTAGTATTCCGCACTATAAAAGAAGGATGATTTCTTAGGTTAATTTTCTTCCGATTTTCATACCTGGCTCCAGCGGTTGGCGTTTCATTGAACGCGAACTGTAAGAACGCTTTTGAGGCATGTCATGGGAACACCTTTAAGTGCCTCAGGTTGTCAAAATTATTCCCAATTTCTCCGCTGTGGCGCCTTTCGTAATCAACTTTGCAGCTTCGTAAAAGTAAACTCCATACAGCTTTCTAAAGTGTATGTATATTTCTCTACACCCGTAAGTATAATCGCGAACTACTTCATAAACGTTTAACGGATAATGTTTGTCACCTATTTTGTAATTTTGCAGTCACGGAATCAAAGTCAAGTCAAGAACGATATTACTATGGCCTGCCTCACTAAATTTTACTAGGCAATCTCTGGCGCTGCTTAAAGACCTCGGCAAAAGGAAATTCAAGCTGAAATTTCCGTGGGACTCGTCTCACACTAGAATTGAAAGCTATGATGAAGCTTACGCTCTTGTGCATGAAGTGATGTCACGTGCCCCAAAACAGAGCCGCCACGAGGCGCAACCAACTAAGGACTCAATCCGCAACCGTTTTGAGGTGGAACTCCAGCTCAACGCTGCGAGTTAAATGGACTTGTTAACAAACGCACATTCGCCATGAGATGGAGCTACACGCATGGATAGGTGGTCGGTGGCATGCCTTGAAATGTATACGGCACTGATTCGTTGTGTATGATTTCGGCTTACTTTGTGGCAATGAAACGGGCTGTCTGCCGTGAACTTATTATACCTTGTCCTCCAATGCCACATCTTTCGCACGAAATGCGCCGAAAGTTGCGTTTTACTTGAAAGAAGCGCAAACTGGCATTTAACGCGGGACTGGCACTCAGACAAACAATGTGTGTTTCTTGTACATGTTTCACTGGCGTTCCGCCTGCACTGCTAAAATTGTTGTACAACTTATAATTATTACCATGTTCTCTGCGATTCTTGCACTGGTAATAAAAAAGTTTGAACACCTGTACAACAAAGTTAAAGTAGCAAGGCAATGCGCACTTTACATCACCAATTTTAGGCATACGTCTCCGTATCTTCGTTTCTCTCTCTCCCTCTCTCTCTCTTTTTTATTCCGCTGGAAATGCAAACAGTTATTGAGTTCACTTAAACAAGCTAGGTCACTGTGGTGATGGACAGCATGTTAGCAGGATCTCCAGGTTGCTTCAGACGAAGATGTTTCTATCACAGTAAGACTAAGAACGCGTACTTTAAGCACGAATCTTCCCTTGCCTAGTTACACGCAAAGTTGTAATACATAAGATGCTAAAATTATTGAGAAATTTGATTTCACCTAATAATGGCCGCTGTAAAATTTCGGTCCAGATAAGAGCTCCATAATGAAGACTGAAATAAAACTGTAGTAAACGCCTTTAAACTGAGTGTTGTGATGTTCGGTGTCTAGAGACTACTGTCCCACATGATACTTGAACACCTTATTCTAGCTTTCCTTTTATAGCAGCGATGCAAAACAAAAAAGCCCACGATTTACTTGTGAGGCGAAATAAGCTCGCCCTCGTGACCTCAGAACCACATGTTCTGCTTCAAGCTTCAGGCGGCCGGGTAACTATTAAGCGAGAGTTAAACAATTATCACAATAATCATAATGCATTTAACATATTATAAAGTGTATGACGCAATAATCAGCGCTTTCTAACAATTCTTTAGAGGACAAGCTCTTCTTAGCTTACTTCAGATCGATTTGGCGTATCTGGGATCTGTGTATCTTCTAACCACTTCTTCTAAAAACGGTCAGCTAAGAGAGTTGTAGATGTCGTATGGACATGAATAGGGCATTAAATGATCCTTCGTCATGCCGAGAACACGTAGCAATAGAAAGCAACGAATGATGTAATAAGAAACAAGTGTAATTAGCTGTAAACACGTATTTTGATCCCGCAAGATTGTCACGTAAGTGGCGCTTCTACGTATGTGAAACGAAAACTCTCAAATGTGAGTACCGACGCGCGTGAAGCTCGTCTCGCCAAAGCCAGCGCCAGACATGCTATAGGAAGATAGCCGAAGCTCGCGAGGCCCGTCTTACCCGAACGGGTGATTCGTATCGCGCTCCACAGTAACGGCAGGACGTAGAGCAGTGTTTGGAGGGTCTGGAGTCGAACAGAGTCCCCCAACACAGACGCGTGGCTGCCGTGACTTCTGAAGGATACAACGAACGTCTGCTTCGTTGCAGGGCGACCAAGGAGACCTGATGGGTGTGGGCGTAATTGCGCGTGAAATACGGTGCGATTAAGATACAAAACAGGTGAATAATAAACACGAGAAAGAGACATAATGAAGACATATAATCAACATTTATTCATGGTATCACTTGAACCGCATCTTTTGTACATTATTCCCAATTTCTCCACTGTGGCTCCTTTCGTAATCAACTTTGCAGCTTCGTAAAAGTAAACTCCATACACCTTTCTAAAGTGTATCTCTATTTCTATTAACCAGTAAGTATCATCGCGAATTCGTAAAAGTTTAAACGATAATGTTTGTCACCTATTTTGCAATTTTTCCGTCACGTAATCAAAGTCAATGCAAGAACGATACTACTATGGCCTGCCTCACTAAATTCACACCCCGCAATGTTTATGTTTTAGCGCGCCACTTGGTTTGACCTTTTCTTTTATTTTGTGTGTGTGTCCTATTTTTTCTTACATCTGTATGATATTCACGCCACATCATTCATGCTGCGTGGTATTACAGAGATCGCAGTGTGAGCAGCACAGCGCAAAATGTCGCTAAATTGTGGCCATTGGCGATACGTATCGCTGCAATCATTTGATTTCTTTCGTACCAGAAAAAACTGCCGTGTATGATTTACTCAAAACACAAAGCGACAATAAAATTGGCATGAATGTGGTGAACGGAGGATGCAATGAGGCGCTGCGCGCTCGACATGGGCAGTCACTGACTTTACAGAGCGCGCAGACGACTGCGTAAGGCTAAATACTTCTGTACATCGTCAAAAGCAACAAACGAGCTTTTACATCCGTGCTACAACCGCTAAACAAATTGGGTTTAAAGATCTGTAGTACGCGCACATGTAAAGGCGCGGGGCGCAGGAGACGACTCGCGGCACAATCCACACTATTCGAGGTTCAGGCAATGCCCGCCACGCGGCAACTCTGCTGGATCTAGCGGCCACTGCAGTAACCCGTTAGAAGTATTGCTTCGCCTACACGAAGGCTTGTTTATGACTGGAGGATCCATTCCCTGCTTGACGCCTTATGTGGTGAAATTGGTGATGTGGGTGACTTCGAATTTGAATGCACCTTGTTTCCATTGTCGAGAACGGATGCAGCACAGCACCTTAGTGGTTTTACCCATGCTGTCACTCTAAGAAATAGGAATGCACAAGAGTTCACCAACCAGCGCCTTAATGCCACGGACCCACATATCATATTGTTACGCGAACGAAGAATTAAGTACAGGAGACTATTTACAAGTATATTTACAAAAGATAGCTGCAGCGCTGGCCAGATCAGCCGATAGCTCGAGAGCCCAGAGCAGTTCGTCTTCTTCGTCTAGGCGCCCGCGCGCCTCGTTCAAACAACCAAATACCACACGCGTGTAGCATAATTCCCCGGTGGCAGAAGCGACGTCCCGGAGCGTCTAAATGTCATCACTGGGAGGGTGATACTGCTTCAGTTGTGTAACGTGCACGATATCACTGGACTGGGAAGCAGATGGGGCGTCAGGGGCGATCTCGTAGGTGACGGGAGTCACGGCACGAATCACTCGGTAGGGGCCTGTGTAACGAGCATGGAGTAAGATAAGACAGGAGCGCCGACTCCGCTCGTCTGGAAGGGACACATTCTGCAACGCCGGCTCCTGCTTCACAGCGTGTTCGCCAGGTGGCACTACGAATGAAGAAAAAAAGTTGTCGCAGTTTCACCTGAAAGGCGAAGCATCAATTGCGATAGCAAACTTGTAGAGAGCTATACGGAGTAATGATATTAGCTTTATCAGCTGTATAAACTTGGACATGCAGCAGCATCGGCAACACGCAGAACTGTTGTCGACGCCATCGGCGTTTTGCCCGCGTTCGCTCAAAATGCGTGCGGCGTTGGTGACTGTTGCCGGAGCCTCTGATATAAATAGGCACTGCGTGCCGCAGCTAAACGTCGCCTCCCTCCCCCTCCCCCTCCCCCATGGCCTCTCGCTCGTCGGAAGAAGGCGCGTTTGCTCTACATACATGGTGATTGTGAAGGAGAACAGAGACGCCTACTTCTGCAGCCCTTAAGCGAGCACGGCGCAGAACGCGCGTTTGTTCTCCGCCGTGCGTTCACTCCCCGTGAAAGACGCGCCCCTCGCGCCCTTTCACTCGCACATACAGCGTTCGGCGCGCGGCGACGATTTCTCCTCCAAATGACGTCATACGCAACCTCACGGCGACGGCGACGCCGACGGCAGAAATCTGCTTTTGAGTGTCCATATAATTGCTATCGCAATAAAACTCTGCAGCGGAGAGGAGCAAAGGCGCGGGGGCACTCTCGCGGCACCTGCTTGTCGCCTGCTCCGCGCACGCTCTGACGCCTGTAGCGCGCATAGCTCCACGTTTGTAGCAGACGACACGCTCGGCGGGTGCAGAAACCGGTGCTACTTTCACACTTTCGTTCCTGGGCGCTTCCGTTTGGGTTGGTAATTTACAGCGAATCATGTCTGCATGTGGAAAAAAACTGTCACGGTGTTTGTCAAGGCCTTGACACTCTGTGAGGTTTTGGGCGCGAATGTGGCGGCCGCATTCTGAAACAACAAATGCGCAACAAATGAAGCAACAAAACAAATGCGGCAGCCGCATTTTAGATGAAGGCGAAAATGCTCGAGGCCCGTTTACTTAGATTTAGGTGCACGTTAAAGTCTCCAGGTGGTCGAAATTTCCGGTATACATTTCCACCGCTTCCCTTCAGGTGTCGGTTAGGCCGCGTTCGCGTAGGAACTTGGTCTCGAAGCTGGCGGAAGCGGGGAAATCTTGCAAAAATCCGCCCGCCTAGGCGGCAAAACAGGCAGAAAAACAGGCGGCGAGCCAAATTTGTCTCGGACCGATTTTTTCGCCATGGCGAAGCGGAAACGAAGTCGTTCTGCTCGACCGGAAGCTACACTAGCATGTAAACTTCAGGTCGTAACATTGAACATGGCACCAAAAGTGTAGGCTGCAATGCTGATCGACGCGATCAAGAACCACCCTTGCTCTACGACAAGAGAAGTACTAAAACGTACTGTCAGCAATACTCGCTATAGTATTCAACGTCGCGCGACCAGAGGCGCGGCAACGAAGCCAACGGAGTCGCGTGACCCAACTTCTCGCGCTTTTGCAAAGCCAGGCGAACCCACCACCGCCGTTTCCGAGGTTTTCTTGTCTTCCGTTTATTCATTGTCCATTTCTAGAAAACAAGTAGGTAGAAGTATAAAAGCCATTTCTTCTTCCACTTCCATGACAGACAATAGTTAGGCAGATTCCTCGTTGGCGCTCCATAATTCTCCTCGCACGTGCACGGTATGTTGCAGAAGTCGCGGGGTGCTTTTCTCGTCGCGACGATAGATTGGGAGCGTAGGTCTCACGAAGGACGCGCAGGCTTTGGCGAGCCTCAACACAAAGGGCCAGCCCGGGTTTTAGCTTTGGTGTTCCCGTTGCCACTTTCGTGTCCTGGAGGCGCCGAAAATAATACGAATTGATGAAATGTTATTACAACTTGTAAATAAAAGCTATTAAAGAAATATAATCACGCCTAGGCAGCAACCTGTGACACAGTGCTACCGCGCCCGTGTGAGGAGAATTACAGAACGCCAACGAGGAATTTACCGAAGGTCGCAGATGACACGCGAAATTGCGCAAGATGATCACTTTTGATGACGGGTGGGTCAGTGAATGAACATACCGCTCGAAATAATGCGATAATGAGCGCCACCACGCCGACAAACGTACGCAGACTAGATGGATGTGGACGAAAGCGGCAGCGGCGGCCGCGGTGGTAGCAAAACAAATGTGAACTTGGACATGCGCGGAAAAGATTTTGCGGCCGCTTTGGCCTTTCCGGCCGCTTTGGCCTCTCCACCCGCTTGCCGCTTCCCAACTGTGAACGTAGCCATAGTCTGCAGCGCAGAACGTCTCTCGTTTGCGATTGCGCCCCTACGGAAGGCTGGTAGTTACTGTTGTGTTGCTGAATCCCCAACCAGCAATTGCGAAAGGCTGGTAGTTGCTGTTGTGTTGTGGAATCCCAAACCAGCAATGTGCCCACCAAAGGGTTGATGCCAGCAGTGAAATTTCACCGACTCGCAACAGAATGCACGAAACAGACAGCCGACAAGCATGGATTACATGTGCGCAGTACAGCGTAAGTAAACTCTTGTTGCAGGCGCTGACAGTTCTCGTCGGAGTTCACGCGTCCTGAGAAATTGATTATCTGCACTATGCACTGAACAAGACCGGAGTTCATTCCTGCATCACTAGTACACCAATCAGTCGAGATTCTGCGAGGTACAAGGCTGCTTCCTGTTTGCACCGGCCTAAGTGAAGCAGAAATGACTCGCACGCACTACTTAAAATGCGTACACATGCCATGACGTAAAGGCAAATGACGGCTGCACGCTCGCACACAGCGGAAGACACAGCAGCCCATGCACTTGCCACAGGAAATGCAAGGCGACGAAAGCTTCGTAAAAAAAAGCATTACTCGTTTTTGCGCGTATTTAAGTTTTCTAGCGCAAAGACGCAGCGAACAAGCTATTGCTATGGGAGTAGGTATAGCCTGGTAACACGTGCATTTTCACATGTATAGCCGACCTGTGAAACGCACTTCGCCCCGACGAGAACGACGCCATGAGAGGAGATCGGGCGGGTCGTCTCAATGATGCGTTTTAAAACTCTGCAGCGGAGAGGAGCAAAGGCGCGGGCCCGGCACTCTCTCGCGGCACCTGCTTGCACACCACCAGAAAGTGAGCCCGGCCCGCGGGTCAAAAAGTACACGCTCCGCGCACGAAAAACTCTACCCGGCCCGCCCGGACGCCTGTAGCGCGCATAGCTCCACATAGAGGGTGTTAAACTGATATTTATTAGCAGACGTAGAGGACACGCCCCCCCCCCCCCCCCTCGGAACCCCCCCCCGAAAAAAATTTCTGGTGCCGCCCCTGCCGTTCTGTGCCGCCGTCGCTGCCGTCGCCGTCGGTCTCCGCCACTCAGCGCATGCGCACATGGAAGCAAGCTGTTGAGTGTTTTCCACGCGCCTCGACAGATGGCGCTACGCGATGTATAATTTGCGTTGCACGGTTTGTCCCGAGCGAATGCGTTGCGCGGCGGCGGAGTCGGCGCTTCTGTTTATCTTACTCCGTGGTAACGAGACAGCAGTTTTTCTGACAGGCCGACCTGACGCGACGGAGACCATAGAAGCACCAAAGAACCAGGCGGGAAGTGCACGTCGCGGTGTCGCTGGTCGTACAAACGCCGTTGACTCTCCTGGGAGTGCAGAAGGCGGCCACGGGCAATTTCCCTTGCGTGGGCAGCGCGGGTGACGGCGTCAAGTGCATATTCACTGGTGGGTGCTGCGTGAACAGGGAGGCTTGTGTCGAGGGGCAGTGCTGGTTCTCGGCCGAACAGAAGGAAAAATGGCGAATAACCGACTGTGTCGTGGCGCGAGGAATTATACGTAAAGGTGACAAACGGCAGAGCGAGGTCCCAGTCAGTGTGGTCGGAAGACACATACTTCGCGAGCATGTCTGTGAGAGTGCGATTAAGACGGAGCTCCGTGAGGCCATTCGTTTGCGGATGGTATGACGTGGATAGCTTGTGCCTCGTGGCACAGGACTGCAGGATGTCCGCGATAACTTTTGACAGGAATGTCCGGCCACGGTCTGTGAGAAGTTGTCGCGGAGCTCCATGTAATAAAATGACGTCGCGTAGAAGAAAATCGGCAACATCTGTGGCGCAGCTTGTAGGGAGCGCTCGGGTGATGGCGTAGCGCGTGGCGTAATCTGTGGCCACAGCGATCCACCTGTTCCCAGAGGTAGAAAGAGGAAAAGGACCAAGTAAATCTAAACCAACCCGAAAGAATGGCTCCGCGGGAATGTCAATTGGTTGAAGGTACCCAGCAGGGAGCGTCGACGGTGTCTTGCGTCGCTGGCATTTCTCACACGCAGCTACGTATCTTCGAACGGAGCGAGCAAGCCCTGGCCAAAAGAAGCGTCGGCGGATCCGGTCGTAGGCACGTGACACACCGAGGTGACCGGCAGTGGGGAGGTCGTGAAGTTCGTGGAGAACAGCCGAGCGAAGGTGTTTAGGGATCACAAGGAGTAATGCTGGGCCGTCAGGGTGAACGTTGTGGCGGTAGAGTACGCCATCTTGAAGTGTGAATAAGCGAAGGGAGCTGTCGGAAAGTGACGATTCCAGGCGGTCAATGGTGACACGCAAGGACGGGTCACGGCGCTGCTCGTCGGCGACATGGACTAGTGGAAAAACAGAGAGAACGCAGGCGTCGGTGTCAGTATCAGACGTAGAGGTCGGGTCTTGGACTGGGTAGCGAGAGAGGCAATCTGCGTCCTGGTGTTGGCGTCCCGACTTGTACGTCACTGCGTAGAGATATTCTTGTAGTCGGAGAGCCCAACGACCGAACCAGTAGGATCCTTGAGCGACGAAAGCCAGCACAGCGCATGATGGTCTGTGATTACTGAGAAGGGCTTGCCATATAAATATGGGCGGAACGTTGAAACAGCCCAGACGAGAGCAAGACATTCGCGCTCGGTAATCGAATAGTTGCGCTCTGCAGTTGTCAGGAGCCGGCTAGCGTAGGCTATAACGCGGTCGTGTCCGTGTTGTCGTTGCGCTAAGACTGCGCCGATCCCATCACCACTGGCATCGGTTCGGACCTCTGTAGGTGCGGACGGGTCAAAGTGGACCAAGATCGGTGGATTGGTCAGAATCGTGATAAGGCGTGAAAATGCTGCAGCCTGAGGGGAACCCCACGTAAAAGGCACGTCTTTCTTCAGAAGTTCAGTGAGTGGTCGAGCGATTGCTGCGAAATCTTTCACAAACCGTCTGAAATAAGAGCAGAGCCCCACAAAACTCCGGACGTCTTTGACAGACTGAGGTACAGGAAAAGCTGTTACTGCTCGAACCTTCTCCGGGTCGGGTTGTACTCCGGAAGCATCGACGAGATGGCCGAGCACTGTAATCTGTCGGCGCCCGAAGTGGCACTTCGATGAGTTTAATTGGAGCCCAGCCTTGCGGAAGACGTCAAGGATAGCTGCGACGCGCTCAAGGTGCGTCTCAAACGTAGGAGAAAACACAAGGACGTCGTCGAGGTAACAAAGGCAAGTTGACCATTTGAAACCTTGAAGCAGAGAGTCCATCATCCGTTCGAACGTAGCGGGGGCATTGCATAAACCAAACGGCATAACCTTAAATTGGTAGAGGCCATCTGGAGTGACGAAAGCGGTCTTTTCTTGGTCTTGCTCATCGACGGAAATCTCCCAATAACCAGATCGAAGGTCAATGGACGAAAAGTATTTGGCACCGTGAAGACAATCAAGAGCGTCGTCAATTCGTGGTAACGGGTAAACGTCCTTTTTAGTGATTCGGTTTAGGTGGCGGTAATCCACACAGAAACGCCACGTGCCATCTTTCTTTTGACGAGCACCACCGGCGACGCCCAAGGGCTCGACGAGGGCTCAACGATGCCTTTGGCGAGCATTTTGTTGACTTCCTGCTGAATAACTTGCCGCTCTGCCGTGGACACGCGATACGGTCGGCGATGAATGGGACAGCATCACCAGTGTTTATCCGATGCTTAACAAGGGACGTCTGACCAAGTGGGCGATTGTTAGTGTCAAATATGTCGCGATAGGAAAGCAAAAGGCGATATAGGGCGGCTGCTTGGCCAGGGGCGAGGTCCGGAGCGACCATTGCACGTAATGGGCCGTCGAGGTTCAAGGCATCCTGCGGGTAATCAGGAGGATCTGGAAACACGTCGGCTGCAAAAGCAGTGACGTGGTCGTCTGTCACTGACCGGAGCGTGGCCACCGCTATGCCTTCAGGTAACACTTGCTTCGTCAAGCCAAAATTGACAACGAGGAGACACATTCGATTAGCGGCAAGGGTAACGACGGAGTGTGGCACAGAGATGTCGCGCGCCAGGAGGACATCACGAATAGGGGCGACGACACAGTCGCCATCAGGCACGGTTGCCGTTGAGGCCAATTCGACGAAGGTTAGGGCTTTTGGAGGTAACCGAACAAACGCTGTAGTGCATAGGGTGTGCGGTTGTTCGGGGCGAACGTCGGAAACAAGAGGAAGCTCGAGGCACAGCGTACCGGTGGAACAGTCGATGAGGGCAGAATGCGTCGTCAGAAAGTCGAGCTCGAAGATTAGGTCATGAGGGCAACTGGTCTGCACGGAGAACAGGACGGGAACTTGGCGGCCAGCAATTCCTACGCGAGCAGTGCACATACCACAGACGGCAACAGTGGCGCCATTGGCGACGCGTACGGCTCGAGTGACGGCAGGCGTAAGAACTTTTTTGAGGCGACGACAAAAGTTAGCGCTCATTATGGACACTTGGGCTCCAGTATCAATCAATGCCGTCAGCGGGACACCATCTACTTCTACTTCAATTAGGTTCGTGTTCGTGAGGAGCGTCAACGGAGGATTTGGACAGGACGAACGTGATGGAGCAATATTACAACTTTTACCCGGATTTACTCGATGGGAACAATCGTGACTGTGCTGCCTGTGACTAGGAGATTCTTTCACGAATGACTACGTATTCCTAATTGGAATGGCGGACAGTGCGAATTGCAACATGTCTGGTGAAGAAAAAAACAATCAAGCATCACCTGCGTGACTACAGAACATACAAAGAAGAGAGGATTGCCCTTCGGAGAGCTTTAGGCACTTAAATGGCAGCCCTTTAACAAAAGTGAAGGTCTTGGGACCATGGCGATCTACAAAGCCAGAGAAGCACGTGCTGCGTTTATTGAAATGCCCCCTCCTCTATGACCGCTTGTGATTGACTCAACGATGAACGCTTGATTGTTGTGGCTGTTGTTGTTGTTGCCTCCATACATGGCTCGTACCCACAGGGAGGAACGAGCCATGTGTGGAGGCAACAACAACGACAACTTCATTGTGTGTGTACCAGTGCAAAGTGTGACCTTAGCTCTTACATTGCTGTAATGGCCGGGAGTAATCATTAAAGACGTTGTCCGCCTGTTGATTGCTTTCCTCCAATGTATTGAGCTAATCAACATTTTATCACGACGTGTGATCAACGTTGATCCCAAAGACGCGCGCGCGCACGCACGCACGCACTTATTTAGCCACTACTGTTCTTCGTAGTGATGACTATACTGCCAGTAAATGATCACATTCAGTCATTGCGTTGTTCATTTTAGTTCCCCGTCTATGCGTGCATCACATATTCCACATACCCTTCCGCGAGTGAAGATTCCAAGCAGTAAACGTGCTTTTCTAATGTTTGTGTAGCAGTGAATTAGATTTGACAGACTACAGAGATATTGATTGGCATTTATCAACACTAGATTTAAATACACATATAACATAATTCACAACCCGCAATGCCATTTACGATTCTCTCGAGAACATTTAGGCACGTTCTTTAATTGAAGTATCGGAATTTTTTATTCCATTGTTAACTTGTGGTGCTATTTTGGACGACACTTCTGTTGCGACCACCTAAACTTATGGATGGACGGGCTTTCTTCAACAATTTTCGGTATGAAAGGACTCCATTTGACCTTTCAAGTGGCTCCGAGCAAAATCTTCTTTTCAAGGTCTTTCGATCGTTGTTCCTTCACTTGTTCATAGGTACAAATCCTGTCGAACACAAAAGGACACTCGGATTGTCCAAGTCCCTTTGTTCTTTGCTCCCGAAAGGAAAGCTTCTTTCGATATCAAGAGCACTTTGCTGAAGTTCTTCAATGCAAAAGGCTCAGCGTTCTTTCGCCTCGTTCAGCACCATAATTGTGTCTGTTAATAAAAGAAGCTAAGAGGTCTGGAACATGACGTTTTTTTGGCGCACCTCGCACAATGAAGGCCCAATAAAGGCAAACTTGAACACTAAAAACGTAAGGGAATATTTCGGGTAGATTGGGCGAATATTTTTATTTATATATTTATTTATTCCAAACACCTTAAATACCCGATGACCTTAAACAGGGGAGTGGTCTAATGAAACACAATATGTGCAGGAAAATAGTTGAAAAAAAAGGGCATGGTACACGGTCCTCTTGAAGCTGTTGGAGTCTAGGATGTGAGCCACGGAGGCGAGACGGCCATTCCAGTCTACGCATGTCCTAGGGATGCAAGTATCAATGAGCAGGTTCGTGCGGCAGGTGAGAACTTCTACTTTGAAAGTATGGTCTGACCTATAGGTCAAATATATCACGTATTTCTTTCATGCAGACCATTCTATTTAAAAAATTAATATATCTCGGGCCTCATAAGCTATGTGGCTAAGCGGACATTAACAGCAAGAAATGTTTCGATGATAATCTCAACAATTACTCGAAAATATGCAAAACATTATTTAACTGCTTACTTTATTTAAATCGCACATTGTGATTGCAAAATCGACGCTGAGGAGTAGTGTGGTCATGTGTGATTAGCATAAATCCTAACATAAGCTCTACTTTCGAGAGATGCCACCTTAAAGTGTGCTGCGAAATAAATTGGTGTTCCAGTCGACAGTGGTCCAAAAGCATGCCTCTAGCGGTGGAGGACAAACTTAACTGGAATGCCAAAGTATTTTTTAGCGCAATACGGCGACGGTTATCAGCAAAGTGGTGCTAGTTTTAGGATGTCAGCTAAGCAGGCGTGACTTCGCTACCCCTCGGCTTCAATTTCGCAATGACAACACGTGCCGTAATGTAAGTATTTAAAATTGAATTAGCACATTTTTAGTAATAAGCGACAATATTATCAATTTCGCTTTCTTGCAGCTAATGTCAGTCGGGCCACGTAACCTGTCAGCAAATGGGCCAGGAGCCTAGATGTGACAGTTTCTTTTAAAACAAACTGTTCCGTATAAGAGAAATGCCTTGTACATATCTTGGGCTATAGAAAATAGTTCCTTTAAAGATGGGTCGGAATGGTTGGCTCTATGAAAAGCCAAGGAAGGGAGTGCTTAGACGCGCTAAACTTTCGGGTAAACTTAAAGTGCTTTTCATGTCCAAAGACTCTCGCGTTTTAATTTTTATTGCAGTCAGCTAGGACAGCTCGAATATATCTCTCCGTACTTTCATTATCTTTATGAGTGCTTTTGAGAACTGACTATCTTTACGTGAACAATACGCGCGAACTCGCAATTCTCTAGAAACGTTTTTTGTAGGCATATGAAAACGAACTTATCACTAAGTGAATGCATGTAACAAAAGCGTGGTATTTCAACTTGAGCACTGGCCTTTGAACAGCCACTGAGAACAGTAGCTACGCCAAGTGCTTATTTATTATCTACTGGCTGATATCCGCCGTGGTGGCGTAGACGCTTTGGCGTTCAACTGCTAAGCCCGAGAGTGCGGGATGAAATCCTGGCCACGATGGCCGAATTTCGATGCGGGCGAAAGGCAACAATGCCGCTGTACCATGCATTGTGAGCACGCTAATATCCCGGGTGGCCGAAATTATTCCCAAGTCCCCGACACTATAGCATTCCTCATAATCAGATCGTAGTTTTGGCACGTAAAATGTCATCATTTATTTTAATCTGCTACAAGACAATAGCCATTGTTGGTTCAAGTTCGACACTGGGGGGAGTGGGGTCTCTTAGTGCTTTGAATGTACAGGCTAGCTGACTATTTTTCACCGCCCCATTTCAAACTGGATGCCATTAAATGATGATGATCATCATCATATATAACTGCGACAGTAAATGTAATTTGGTCATAAACATTCCGCTATCCCAATGTAGGTTCCTAAATACAAAGAAAAACAATTTACCAAGAAAACCCAAATAAAGAAAACATAGAAATAATCAAGTTTTCACAGTCGCTTAGAGTAGACTATGCAAACACACTGATAACGTGACATAAAACTGCAAATATATGCAAATTTCGCGTAATGCAGAGCAAGCGCGTGACTTGTGACAAGCATGAGTAGTCTCTACTAATGTTCAAATAGTTTAGTTTACAGTAAAGCGCATGAAAAGTCACGCGGGGAACTTATAATGACAATAAATTGCGATAAAAAAGCAAACACGACGTCAAAACACGCACAATGTCAGTGACACGAGAACGTGATATTGACGTTGGCGTGAGACAAAAACTGAGCAACATAACCAACATCGTTAACAAGAAAATAATAAGGTCGTTGTCTACAAGAAAATCTAGCAAGACCATTACAGCTTTTCTTACTTTTTAGGGATAGCACTAGTACCCCAGCAATCTTTTTTTTCCCCGGATGTGAGTTTCTTATCTATGACGTCAAGATAATCAGTTAGTGTCTCCCGTTATTGGTAAAATTGTGATTAAATTGTTTCGTGTACACGCACAAGATAAACTACAGAGGCGGGTATTTTGATACCTGTAATGATTGCGAGACTTATTTGAGTATACCGGCAATATATTCAACTGCCTTAAGAGAAATACTAGCAATACCGTGACGAGTACAAATCATTTATTGTGTGACGACAAAGATCGTGTATAAATGTATAAAATATTCCCTCTCAACCATCCAAACACTTCACACAGATGGGCCTGGCCGTTTATGCATGACGTTCCTGTGGTAAAACCTCGAACACCGACCGCACGACAGATAAAGTGCAAGGCATTGCCCATATTTTGCAGAAAATGAGCAGCACGGGGAAAGAATGGAACCTGCGATGACAATAAAGAGGAAACTTACCACGCGGCGCATGCGCCTTTCAATCTTTCTGTGAGACTGGATCTTGCAAAACTGCCGCTTGGCCTTTCGCTTTCTATCACTGGCAGTGGACAACGCTGACGCCAAGCGTCTGCGCGGAATGCAGGGCAGTGCCCGCGTCTCCGAGCGGAAAATGGAAAAAAAAAATAAAATGAGAAAAAAAAATGAGGTGACAATGCTCAAGCTTCGAATGTCCTCCACACGAGGCCACCCACCCCTTCCAGAAAACCACGAGTGTACTTAATCTTCGGTGCATGTCGTAATGTCGCTGGGAATTCTTTTTTTTTATGTTTATTCGTTTACAATGTTCTTCGGTTCATGGCTCCTTCTAATTCCTTTAGCATTCCTACCCGCCAAACCTATTGCACCAAGTGTTGCGCAAAGAAAGACTCTGCTTTTCCCCCGTTCCCGCCACTGCTTTACACAGCCACCATCTAAATGCCTTTGTGACCGCGCCGGCGCTCCCCTTTTGCGGCGGGAGTTGCGTGACTCCGGTGGGGCTCTGGTATACTAGCTACGCCATTCTTTGGAACTGTATATGGGCCACCGATTGTGTGCCCGTTATTTGCCAGTCCTCAAATTAGATTATGCACCATTGGGACAGAATAGGTACAGAATCCTTAAATGCAGCTACATATGTGTCGTAGTGCCCTGCGCATGCACCTGTCATCGCCATTCTTATCTGGACAAATATCATACATCGCCTTAGCCCCTGTGAAATCACTGACGGTTAACATAAGTCTACACATCGCATTTAGTCCTCGTGACATCGTTGACGGTGAGCAGAATTTCACACATTGCAATTTACAGCATTTAACGAATCCCTTCCCTAACACTTCGCGTCACAGAGATTTCAACATACGCATTGGATATGCATAATATTTAAAGTTGCACTTGTATATGAACGTACGCATTTATAAACAGTGACGAAGTTTATGAGTGCGTCTTCTTTGCCGCTCGCTTTATCAAATCTTCATCAACCAATGTTGAACGAGACGGGGAGAGAAGGATTAAGCAACATTGAAGATATGCACATGCTGAGGTAATTGTACTTTTGACTATACCATGGGCCACGAAAGGGCCGCTGGGATTCGTCTTTTCTTGTTATCTAACAACAAGTGCTAAATCTGGAGAAAAACCGTACAATACGTTTCCTGGAAACGCATTGCCTTGCCACAAAGCAAGCGTGTTAAAGGATGTTAGGGGAGATTTGGATGAAGAAATGACAAGTACTACAACGAGCCACCGTAATGAGAAGCAATAAGAAAGAAAGCATATATAAAGAGTGTATTATAATCTTTGTAGAAACAATAACGGCACTGTATACAGTAGACTTATTTGGTGTAGAGAAGCGCTGGTGTATGGAAAGAAGTCCTCAAACATTGAACCGCATCACTCATTTCACAGCGGGCGCCAAAAAAAATTTAAAAATCAACATTCTGCACCCACGCACATCAGCCGCGAAACGATGAAAGAGTATACAAAGAACACACAGCGACTATGTCCTCCAGATCCACGTCACTGCACACAAATGAAGATCCAGTGAGCTGTCCCAACAGAATTGATGACTGCCGTTCCTTTTATGTCTTCGAACGCAACAGAATTCTCGATTTGGAGCCCCGGGAAACGTTTCCGTCACATTTGCTCGATGTCCACACTTCCGCCAAGAGCGGTGAGACGCATTCGCGTCCTGTTGCATGCTGCACTGTATCTCTTTTCTTTTTCCCGGCTTCTTTAGGCTTTCTTACGAATGGACTAGGCCCCGTAGGCTGTGAAGTTGTGTAGATTTGGCTAAGTTACGAAGCCTACTTGTGTTTTCGTCCCGATCGTTGGTCATGAATGTCATCGCGGCGCTTTTCTTTAAGTGGGTCCGGGGAATATTAAGCAGTGCGATCATGCACCTGTCACTTATGATTCTTTTCAAGACTGTTCTAGATCTCCACTATTAATACAAAAGCTGTTCAAATGATACATAGCCTTTGTGGGAAGTGCTTTAAAATGCTGGAAGTTATTTCCTGTTTCGTACTTTTACCGAAGCTCTTTCGAATGTGCGTGACGTGCAAATTCGAAGGGAATGTCATGAACACGGTATGTACCGGAATTGAACGCGCAAGACCTGCGGGGCCGTCTGATGTATTGCATGTTTAATAAAAACCGGAATGTGACAATAAAGAAACTGGCCTAGCTAACCATTCTCCTAATGAGCAGAATACTTAGACAAGTATCCGTTGGTTATGACAAGCAGTGTTGCTTCGCACGAGCTTCCAAAAATACAAAATTTGAGCAAAGTTGACATGAGATGTTTGATGTAAGCGGTAAATTTTACTAATATAATAACCGATAATGATAGCTGATAACGATTCGGGGTTGAATTGCACACTAACTGAAAACTGACCTACACCAGGTATGTAAACTGCGGTCAAACCGTGTTCGATTACTACAGTGAAGTGTGTTGCGAAAAAGTGTTTACGCAAGTGAGGTTTAAATTACCAGCTGTATCGTCATACATTCAGTTTCCCCTTCGTGTGTTATGTACGGTAGCTTACTGCATTCCTATGTTAACATTGTCTTGTGCAGAAGGTGAGTGTAACATTCAAGATTATTCAAAGAAGGCACTTTATTTGTAGTACGGATTCACTAGCAAGGAAAACTTCGTGGCGGCGATTTTGCGCAATACCCTCCCGTCTATTTAGGTAAGAATAAAAAGAAAATTGGGAGGGCTTGCCATGAGTCATGATTTTTTTAATGTATTGTGTTTTATACGAATTCACCAGACCACATTGGTGAGTTAGTTGATGCATATGTGTTGCCATAATTATCTGCGGGGGAAAAACACAACCACGCAAATACAAAATATTAGTGTGAGCGCAGACTATCGACTGAGTTTATTATCTCCATCACGTCAAAATGCGTACTTCGGAAAAATCATTGTAGTGCGCTTGCGCAAACAGAAGGTGAAAGAGCACAGTAATAACCAGCAGCGTGACGCAGGAATGGTATTTCCGAGCTATACTGCGATATCAAGGTGCCACTTAGGCCACAATTCCCTCTTTTCAAAATGTGATAAGCATACGTTATCTCTCATGCGTCCTTAAAGGGACACTATGGCGAACGAATAACTCCACTTAGACTGATAATGTATTCTTCGAAAACTCTTCTGTCGTTAATTACACTGCAATAGTTCAATTATTAGCAGAGAAAATTAAGCTCAAAGTTATTTTTTAGAATTTTGTGCGGAAACCCCAACGTCCGCACTTCAGTGTGACGCCACAACTTCTAAAGTAATTTTTCGTATTTGGGCCTCATTGGCTCAGTAAACGTTCCCGAAACTTGCCATATTCAGCCTTGGGCTCCTTCAGAACACAATGTAGTAAATCATTACTGCTAAACAGTTAACTGAGATCTAGAATACGCTGTCAAAATCCGTGACGGCACGGTGAGCTGGTGCGGAAACTTCAAGGTGGCGTCGCCACTTGCCTCTGTGTTTTTCGTTTCTTTCTGGCTTACCAAGAGGCTTCTCGCGGCAAGAGTGGTGTTTTCTGTATTGTGGAAGGGTAATCTACTGATGCCGAAGAAATCATATTTCCATTTAGTGTCCCTGTAATATTACCTTTTCCTAGTATTATATGGATTTATAGTGACTTTAAACGTGTCTGACACTTCCAGCAGCACAGTGGGCAAGCGAATTAGCCTACCCACTGTGCTCATGCGTATGATTTTGAACACAGCGTCCCGTTTGCATTATGCAGGTTTTCAAACACGTTGGTGGGATTGCGCTCGAGATATCATCATGTCCTCGTGCTCTTGTGTGTTTTCAAGCGAACCTTGTATTGCCTCTCAAGTGTCGGTGTCGTTGTAGGTGTGACCGCCAAAAACTCTTACTCTCAAGCCACGCGAAAATGAAAATTTCTCGTCGGGCTGCGAGACGACCACGCTAACCGATTCAGCCACTGTCAGTTTATCGTACGCTCCCTTAAAAGCGGGGTTTTGTATGCACAGGTGGTAGGCACGCGCTCGTGCTACTGCTCCCGCGTTCGTCGTTGTCGCCTGCTTCTACAGCTGGCTGCGTTGCCGCTAATCATTCCAGCCCATATTTTCACTCCTCTTCTGTCGTCGTAACGGAGAGGCCATGTTTACGGGGGTATGGATTATTGCTTAAGGGGTAGAAGCCATTCAATGTCTTATGTAATGGACAGATTTAAATTTGAAGAAATTTCATGGAAATCCACCCAGAATGAACGCGCTCTATAGAAAGGCCTCATCGTCGACGTGCCGATACTATAACGTGAAGGTCTTCGAAGCCCAGACGAAACGTCATCGAAGAGCCACGGACCCCGCGTTCAGCCTGGAGCGCGATGTTGAAGCCAAAGTCAGCGAAGAGCCGCCCAAACTGAGTTGCGGGAATGCGATGCTGATGCCACATGTCAGCGTCGTCTAGCCCTCCAGGAACCCTACAAAGGTGTGGCACGCATCGGCAAGCTAGCGCCAACTTCCCCGGTGCGACGGCCAGGTTTCAATGCTAGTTTCTCAACCAGAACTTTGGAACCAGCTGCAGTGCGTGTGACCGGTTGTGTTTCGAGCGCAACGTGGTACTGGTCAGCGCAATTTGTTCGAAGGAACACCGAAGAAACACACGGCAAGCTTCGCTTACTCCCATTTCCTCGACAGGGGAAGGGCTACTAACTTTTTTTATCACGCAGACAATTATTCCAACATTTACATATATTACGAGTGTATTCTTTATGCGTAAGCGATAAGGCATGCCAGATGAGGCGCTGGAGTGAAGGCCACCTTGCAGATGGAGATGGGAGCGTTCAGGCTATAAAACTGCAGATGTCATGTTCCATCTTCAGGAAGGCGATTAAAACGAAGGGCAAGGTGAAATGGTAGACATAACACATGGTCCTTCTCCGCCTTGTGCCTCGTTATAAGTGCCTTTTTTAAGGATGAATCAGAACGAACTCGCCCAGATTGCTACTATTATCAAGTTGATATTTAGTGGCGAGTATTTGTTTCCATCACTGAAAGGGGATTGTTTCGGCTTCTTGGCACCTTGTGGAAAGTGCGGGAAGTTCTATGCAGAGATGATGGTCGGTGTAATGGCCACCCTGACCTTGCAGGCTTCAAAGCACAAATGTTCCTGCCAAGTTAGGGTGATAGATGAGGAGCAAACACGCAGAATGTAGCGTATTGTCTTAACGAAGGAAACTAACAGGAGTGGAGCGGAGTGATCATATGAACCTCCGCAACATGGAAGGGTGTTCACGGCCAGTGCAGTGTGACGAATCTACGCATGTCAATGCGTTTTTTTTTTTCATCTTCGCCAGCGGTACAAGCGACCCTCCTTGCAAGTTATTATCGCGATCAACCAGCCCTCAGCGGTGGGTGATAACAAATGAAAAATAGAATCGAGTGAAATGAATTTTTTGCATCATACCAGCCTATTATGTCGTACGTGCCACAACACTTATCCTTCTTCTAAAGCAGCTGCTATATGCGAATCGCTCGTTCGTGACATTATCGCATTGTAGTTACCTAATGCCTCTCAGGCATCGCCCGGTCTGCAAGCTGTGCGCAGTTATTCATCGGAGCAGAGCTGTCGTGCGCCGCTGGTTGGTGGATCCGAGCTTTTTACTCTGCCGTTTGGTTCATAAGGACCGTCGACTGCAACATCTAGCGTCCACCGGCCTGAAAATATGCAATTTTAGACGTGTTTCGCTCGTTGCCACGAAAGAGCTGCCACCATGCGGATGTGTCACAACGTTGTCCTTCCTCTGACACAGGTTGGTCTCAGCTCTTTCTTCTTTGCTTGCAAACGCACCAGTAATGTCTGCTGGTCGCATCTTTCGTGCCCGAATGTGCTTTTCTGCATGGCGTGAATGTGGATGCGTTTGAATAAACTGCCGACGTTTGGCGGTGGCTTCGGTGTAAACCGCGGGTAACCTATGCCTGACGTTTACTCTGCTAATAGTAACATGCTGGATTAATTGAGAACAATACTATTGAAATTAGAGCATAAATATGCTGAGGCTTTGTCACAGATAAATAACGTTCAGGATATTTCAATTCAATGGCGTTAGTGAGAGACTAACAGCCGTCGAATGACCATTTTCGTAACACCACCAAAATAGTGACCCCTAAAACGAGAAATCGCAGGGAATTGGGGGGTGCGCCGTCTCCTAGCAGCTTCCGGTTCGACGGACGACGCGGCGGCATGCCCGGCGCACGTGTTTTTCTACGCGGTTTCAACTGTCAGTCGTGCGAAGCTTTCCGTCCGCTTTGTCGACCAGCAATGTCGTACCATTCGTGCAGCTGATTTCTAGGTTTCAGTTCACTCTGGGTGCGACGATGACGAGCCAAGAAAGGCAAGGATACGCTTTTATTCACAAACGAACTCTGGTTTTCGTTTCGGCAGCCTTTTTGTTTCTGCCAGGTTTAGCTCTACGACATTTGCCGCTGCTTGGACGCACCGTCAGTGACTACTCTGCCGGCGGGTCAGTCAGACAGATGAAAAAGCTATCTTTATCCGATAATCTATCAATCGTATAGAAGCATTACTTAGAAAATAGGGTGCTGAGGGGATGGCTATAGCAGCCTGATAAATACTGCCCTGTGTTCGTCGCTGCAACCGATATTGTCAGTAACGGCGCAGCTAGCGTAACGAAATGCTGAAAATGTTTGAAAACTGCGCGCTGTCAACGGCATTTCTTGGTCGAAACTCGAGGTTCATTTGAAGTGGTACGTAGTTAGAAGTTTTCGGTTTTTGTCAAAAAGATGTGGAAATGGCCGTATCACCGACATAGTACGGCTGCGAATTATCTCTGTGTTCACGGAACTAAGGTTGGGCTAGTTGGGTACGAGTATTATGTATTTATCTCGCTGTGTGCCGTTTAAACTTGCGCCGTAAAACCGTGTTTTATAATACTTCTATATGTGCATGCGAGTACTGAAACATTTATTGTTGCTTGAGTCAATATTAGAGAAAGAAATATCTTGGGGAATCATTCCGTGTCGGCCCTTACACAGCTCATCGCCGCCTGATAAGTGCCACTGTACGTTCATTTTCTTTTTGTTCACTGATTCAGTTTTGGAAGTGGCAGCCATGCCTCTGATGCATGTGCACAGCTGACTCGGCAAGGGACGCTGCAAGGCAGTAGTTACATGAGTTTACCTTTAACACTTGAATTTGAGCAGCCACTGGCTGAACAGCCGACCATGGTTTTGCTAGGCGCCTGCAACCGGGTAATCTTCGAGTGTGATAAAGCCGGACTGCAAGCGCCTCAATAGGCTTCAACAGCGAAGCGGTGGCGGCGGCTGCGCTTCCTCGAACCGGAAGCAGCGAGCGAACGGCGCATCCCAGAATCCCTCGATCTTTTACGGGTCACCTATTACTTTACCACTGGAGTATCCGTTCTGCCCAATGAAACAGCTACCCTTTGCAGTCAGGATAAATGACTTCAAAAGCACCGTAACGATGCGAGAAAAAAAATTCTGTTCTCCTGAGTCTTCTGAGTTCTTGGCCAATGTATACCGCGACCTCGTGCATAGCAGCGCAACACCATAGTCGCTAACCACCGCGGTGCGTAATTAGCTAAATTGTTGATTAGTGAAGCTTTGTCGGCCAAATATATATATTGATTTCTAGTAAAGTAATCTGCACCTCATCGAGTAATCCTGCGCAATAATCAAGTCGATTGGAGCTATATGCCATAGGCGATTGTTAAAAATATGTTAGCCTTAAAAGAAACACCATATATTGCACCAATATCGCATTAGTGTTTATGGTGATGTCTGCATTGTTACAGGGCACCTTCTGCAAAATGTTACTGGAATTTGCGAAAAACAGCGGTGAAGCAGTTTTGTATCCATCACAGTAGATTGTTTTTTTAAACAAGTGCTATATGTATGTAGCTTCAAGTGAAAGCGTGTCTGACACATCCTTGAACAGTTGTAGATCTACCAGTTAATCATTACATATATCCTTGTCTGGTTAAATAAGTTCTCGACATAGCTGTCCCTGAAGTAGTTCATCTAGCAACCTTATTTTCCTTTGTCTAGTGTTCTTAATGTTGTTAACAAGCAAGATGATGTAATTATGCTTGCAGAAACATGGTAATCTTCGAAGCGCATAACAGTAAAATACACGAGTGTGTAAAAGAGGTCAAGTTTTATTGTTGTGATCATGGCTTGAGGTTAGAAGCCAACGTTCTGATAGCTGTTGCGGATGATAAATTCCTTCATAACAGTTTATTTAGCAAGACAAATTCTCTCTGCCACTACTGTGGGATTCTTTGTTTGCTACCTGTTATTGCAGGTAATTTTGGTTCTGGTTTGTGTGATGCGCTTAGCTCTACGACGTTTAGGCATAACCACTCTATCTTATTTTAGGTGATTTTGATTTCTCTGATATTGATTGTTCCGGTCCTTACCATGCTGTGAAAGAATTTTCAAGCGAAGGCGTCGGCTTCATAAAGTTGTCCTGCAATTTCAACTTAACCCAATTAGTTACTATTCCAATGAGATGTACTTCGTTTTGCGCAAACGTACCAGACCTTATCTCAATAACCATGTAAGACGTTGTTCATTCATTCATGTTCTTACCAGAGCTAAGAGGCGAGGTGGTTCTTTTGCTTAAATTCGGTGATACGCAAATTCCGTCGCGCCACCGAATAATGTAATTACCTATTCTCCCTTGCAGGATTTCTGGGCTAATATTGATTCTTATCTCGTTATTTTCCTTGAAGCTAATTCCTGCTCCACCTCTCTTTCGCAGGACAATCGTAAGATACTGTCGTTTGGAACTAAGTTAATATTCTTCATTAATGAACTTTAAGTAGCCTTATAGTAGGTATTTTATATCGACTTCTAGATACATAGATTTCGCTAACGCTTTTGACCTCGTCTGCCATGAACTTTTCTATTAAGCTCAGCAAACTGAAACATGACACTAGCGTATACTTGCTGGATTTAAAACCTTTTCGTTTAACGACAGTAATTTGTAACTGCTAATTGTTACGATTCTTCTCTTTCCATTGTAAATTCAACGGTGGACCAACATTCGGCCTTTGGGTCCCTTCTTTTTCATGTCTGCGTAAATGATTTCCTTGGTTGCATCAACTGTTGAATTTCATTCTTCAGACTGTGGTGTAGATTATGGTGCGATGTGTACTTACACGTCACCATACTACACTATGACCTTAACATGACTGCTGGTTCGCATAGCACATTCATATGAAGACTATACTTAGGAAATGTAAAACAATGAGAAATTTTTGTAAACTTTCCGCCAACGCCTTTAACTACAGCATTGATCATTCCGTTCTGGACGATGAAACTATTGAAAAATACTATGGTGTCTACATTAACACTAATATTTCTAAACAGCCGCATATTGAGTTGTTTTTACACTGAATACATGGTTGGATGCCCAAGTTGTAGCTTTCTATGGGCACTTCTTTCCTTCAACTTCTTCCTTTTAAAACATGAGTTTGTTTTAAACTAGAACGTCTATCTCCTATGTGGTACGTATGCACATTTAATCTCTCGCTAGTCACATTGAAGCTGCACAAAATCGTAGCGCACGTTTCATCTTCTCGAACTACTCCAGTGTTTCTATCAAATCATCGATGAAAACAATGTCACAGTTTCCAGCTCTTTCTTAACGTAATGAATTGTCTTTCATCATTTCATAAGATTTTCTATCACAATGCGTGCCCAGAGCAGTTACCTTCTGATCCCGCAGTCATATTATAATACTCGTATCGACCATCGTCACAGTGTCCGCTCCTCGCAGTAGTACAAACCAACACTTTCACTACACAAACATGTAATGGCATGGAACAGCTTTCTCACCTCCGTCATCGGTATTAGTGATCTGAATGTCTTTAAAATGCGCTTGAACATTTCATTGTATATTGATAACAGCATATGTGGTATTTTCTGACCGGGCTCCCTTCTGTAACGGCCTGTCGACTTTGAAGGCATTTAAGTAAACAAATAAATACCATGGCTGACTCGCAGGCGCATGACCAATCCAACCCAATCTCGACCCTTTTGTATACCCCTCCGGTCTCGATAAGGTTTTTGACGCACAGGCCTGAATTTTTACAGCGCTTTTACAAAACCAAGCTTCCATCATGGTTCTGAGAACGTCACCTCATTACGACATATTTGTTTACCATTGTTTCATTTATCTACCTTCACATATCGGCGTAGCAGGCAACGAAGCCGCTGACAGTCTTTCGCGCGAAGTGTTCCAGTTCAGTCCAACAATGAAGGCTGCTCAGGACGCAAAAAGTGATGAAGAAGGATATCTTAAGCCACTTCACTTCGTTGTGGTCTGCACCACCCCAACCTTGTGGGACAAAGGATCTCGCAGAACTGAAGCCGCTCTCTTTTATCGCATCCGTTTAGGGTCAGCACTTACTTCGGAGTGTAGGTGCAAGACGGGACAGAACAGAACGCTTGTGACTGCTACAAACATTCCTCTGCGACTATGTTCACAATGAATGCTACTTTGTTCTTTTTATTATCTTGCCTAATTTTTATCTAATCTTGACCCTACCGCCTCTCCAATAGTACGGTAGCCAACAGGGCATGGCATTCGTTAAGCTCCTTACCTTTCCCTTTTCTGTTCCCTCTTTCTCCCTCTGATTGCGTCATCTTCTTGTGTTCTTTTTCAAGCACTTGGTGACATCTACCATTATTTCTTTGTGCCCTATATTTGACGGAGACTTAAAGTGTTAATACAGGGACGGTAGCGAATGATGACGCCAAATAGAAGCGCATGAGATTTATTTCCCGAGAGGACACCGGATATTTAGAAACGAGATGCTTCGGCTTCTCCCAAAATTCTTACATGATAGAAAGCTGGAGTGTGAATTCTCAATCCGTGTGGGTCGGCGTGAAATGGATAGCGCAGAGGCTGTTACGTCCCTGCTCAAATCCATCCCTGTCATTAGCACATCCTTATGTTAGTAGCTACCGTTATATGTTACCAGACGTAATGTGATGGGCCTCAGATCCAAGAGCATTTTATAAGTGGCGCTCTGGTGGACAATTTTAGGCAAATTTTCTAAGGCTAGGTCCGCCTGCAGCGAGCAACACTCCTCCTACTCATCCTTGCCAAATCAATGCTTCGCTTGAAAATCTC
The DNA here is from genome assembly GCF_013339745.2 of Dermacentor silvarum. NCBI lineage: Eukaryota > Metazoa > Arthropoda > Arachnida > Ixodida > Ixodidae > Dermacentor > Dermacentor silvarum. The sequence goes on along the minus strand of NC_051157.2, from coordinate 71,707,945 downwards.
ACCTGCTTGGAACTCACACTGTGTCGTTAGTGACACAAAGTTCACGAATACTTGGAAATTGAACATGACGCGTTCCTTGAAGGATGTCTTGGAAGCAGACAAAATAGTGCGTCTGGTTGATGCTGCCTTCTCGTTCCAATTTTCGTTTTCCATCGGTGCGTTACGCTGCATGATAAGGTTGCTCCATATTACGCTGTGTTCAGTGTTGTGGGGTGTCATCGGAGCTACCGTCGTCAGTCAAGAAATAAGAGTACGAATAAAACGAACCAACTGTAACGTACAATATCCAGACAGGGACACAGCCGCAAGTCCGAAACCTATATTAAGCGATGAAATAAGAACAAACAAAAGATCCGAAAGGCAAATATGCAACCACATGCTTTTTTTTTCTTGTTCATAGTCATTTTTGCAAGCCGTAATAAACTGCACACCACATTTAAGCGTTTACTGGAAATAAAGTAGTGATTTTCGTTCAAGCTTTTTTTTTTCTGTTTCTCGATGCTCCGAAAACAGACGTATTACTACTTTATTCCCAACGCGCACCAAGCCTGTCTCCAGCTTATCTATGGAAAGGTCATTTCGCGAACTGAGCAGACGCGTAATAGCGGTGAGATCTGGGGCCATTTGTCAGCAGCGTATGGGTGTCCTCGTCCTAAAACGTGCCACCAAGACAGGCGCCTGCCGCGGCGAAGGAAGGCCGTTTGTCCGCAGGCTCTCTCGATAGGAGTTCCCCCATACACCGCGGTTCGCATCGCTGCACGACTGACTCGGCACTTTGCGGTACCACTCAGGCTCCCCTATCGGGCGACGCACGGTTCCGAGGTGGCAGGGAATATAGACGGTCGTAATTTACGATAGAAATCGATGGCATCGTAGGGACTTATAGCTTACCCTCTAAGAGGGCCTTCTATGCAGTTTGCATGGCTGTACACTGACTGCTCTGGGGAATGTCTGAATTCTCGCTCTGCACGATGCGTGAGCGGTGAAAATGTTGAATGGCCTATTAGCACAGCAACCAGTAACTAAAATAAATTAAAATATTGTAGAGTTTAATGCACCAATGCGACCTGTGAGTGTTCAGACACGGTAAATTTCAGCCACCTATAGGGTTCTTTAATACATAGCCAAAGGAGTGAGTACACAAGTGCTTTTTTTTTTCTTGTTGCATTCTTCCCCAAAGGACTGCGACTGCCACGGCAAATAAATCAAGCCGTCTACCATGTGATCAGGATTAGTACGGATGAGGAGCCATAGACATTCAGTGACGCATGTAACGTAAGCAGTTATCAATAATTCTAATCTGCAGCTTTAGTGCCTTATCCTATGCATCGCATGGATATCTTAGCCCTTCGGTGGGTTATTAGCAGGTTCAAGTGTTACGGCGGAATACTGAAGCAACCACACTCTGAGAAGCCCTATCTTAAGTTGTTCTATCACCGAAGCGTCGCCGCAAAAAGTATTACTACTAATAAAGTTTGGGCAACAACGGCTCACAATTTTCACTGCAACGGCGCCAGTAGAATACAAACCGCGTGTACAGCTAGATTACTTTGGAACTTGTTTTCTTTTTTTTTTCGTTGAAGATTGCGAGTCGAAATTGCGATATGCTAATTTTTATTTAAATAAACGAAAAATTTGATGTTATTCAAACAAGCTCAACATAATTATCTATCTATCTATCTATCTATGTATCTATCTATATATCTATCTTGTAGTGGGGAATATGCATGTAGGCGCCGTGGGCATTGCCATCCACTGACACTTCAATAACGTTAGCGGGGGAGAAGCGAGGACTTCGATTTTCCGACGACGACGCAGTTCGTGCCTCAGGAACTGCGGAAATCAGTTTTCCGCCTCAGTACTGGCGCTGGGCCGACGACGCATAGGTGAGAGGGAGCGGCGGCGAGGGGAAGGCGAGCGACGAGCACCAAAGGGCTGGTACTCCAGAGCTGGTACGTCATCAGCAACGTAGACTTCCGGTGGCGGCTGTTGTGGCATACGAAATGGTCGGAATCCATAGTTGGGGGCTCGCGTGGTGCCCATGAAGGCCGGGAAACGCCGCCGGCAGAAGCGCGCTACATGTCCCGGGGTGCCGCAGGCGTAGCATATGGGGCGGTTATCAGCAGTGCGCCAAGGATTTGTATCCTGCTGTTGTGCACCGAAGAAGTGAGCCGCCGGCTGCCGAGGCAAAGGCGCAGGGGGGGGGGGGGGGGGGGGGGGTACGTGTTTTTTTCACCGGATAAACCACCCCGAGACTCAGAACAAACAATTTAGCGTTTTTTCTCGTAACATCTCGTCTTTCTGCACTTGCTCCTACAGATAACCGATAATAATGTCCACCAAGCTTGCATTCGCGCATACACTACGCGGAATTGCACAATATATATGTGCACTTGCGAATGACAATATGACAATATACAACTGTATATTCAAATCTTTATTTTTGGGTGGTTTATATCGGCGTAATTAAGCGCTGTACACCGAACTGGTTTTCAGTGGGGTTTCTTCGTGTAAGCGACAGTAAGTCTGTTTCCGGCAGTGACACCTGCTGCTTCCGTTTACAGAAGCTCTACTGGTTGAGCCACCACTTTTGAATGAACATTGTTCGTTTCCTAACACGCCCTCCTTCATTCGTGCCATGAAATGAGTACAGCTAAATAAACCCAATAAAATAAAGAAATAACACGCCTCAAAGTAAGAGTATAAAATACCTTTTTATATCATGGATCACGTTTCCTCCGCTTCCTCTGACGAAAAAAAAAAGCACGAAATATACTAAGTCCACCAAACTTTCCCGATCTTTTAAATTCGAAAAAACAAATCAAACTGCCCTAAGTATGGCGTATGGCCGAGAAAATTGTTCTTTCGTGACTTCGCTTCAAATTTCGCCAGCGCACAGTGCCTGAAGAACACGTTTCGGTATCGTCATTTTGGGCGAAGATGTTCGCACCAATACATCTTCGGCACGAAAGTGCCTACACGTGCTCGTTCGTTGAAAACAAAGCAAGCCGAAAGAGAAAACGGCATTCGACGAAAGATTTATTGTCGCGCCGAGTTGAGCACCGAGCTAGGCTTTCTAAAGTCTCGTCCTCTTCCTCTTGCACGGTATCTTCTGGGTCGTTGATCGCCTTGTCTTTTTTAGCATAATGGTATAGGTCATTCGATCCCGTTCTACGGCGCTCACAGAAAACTAATAATATGCGGCTGTCTCGCAGTATCTTTTGGAGCCTTTCTTTGCACAGACTACGTATAGGTGGCAACAGGGAAGTATATTGCGTGTTTTCATTCGCAGAGAATGAACACTATGTCAGCGTCGCATTGCGACGCTGATATTCCAAGATTAAAGACTGAAACACTTGTTTGTGTGGACAAAGCCTCCTCGCACTAGCACGTCAAGTACAATCCTCAACAACAAACTCATATGTAGAAGTGCTAAATGAGTTTAACGCTAGCAAAACAATACGCAAAATCAGAGGAGTTATATGAACACCGATTGTGCAAAATAACGTCGAGCAAAACCGTGAGCCAGGCAAGGTTGCTAGCAAACAGTGCGATATTCGATAACGCTATTCAGTGATGGTCAGGTGTCGTCGAAAAGGTACTCTGACCAAATGGTCCTAATTTCTGTATAAGTTAGTGCTTGGATGAAGGTGAAAAATTGCAGCTTTGGTGGTGGAAAAACCCCAAACTCCGATTTTAATTGTGTTCTTGGGGCTAAAGTGGGTGCTTGTGAAGCGTTATATACATTCTGGCAGATTTTTATTCTTACAGGGAATGGTAGAACCTTAGAGCCTGTATACCGCGAAGTAGGAAGTTCTTCAATGACTTTTTTAATATTACTCTTCTTTATTACCTCTGAAAGACTGGAAGCTTGGCCAGTGAAAGTGCCTGCTATTTTAAAATCTCAGCGAAGAACAAAAAAAAAGAAAGGTTACTCTGTCGGATCATACAGGAGTGCCTGTAAATAAGACGCACACGTACGCGCACTGTAACATCGCTCAATTGAGTATATTCGTTACACATCAAAAAGAATATTTTGAGTCATGGAGCTTTTTTTTCCTTTTCAGAAAAGGTTAACGTTCAGGATTAACGTTAGGCTCAGCTCTAACGTTTACCACATTTCTTCTGGGTAGTTAAGAAAATTGTGGCCATAACGAAGAAACTGTGTTTATCAAAATTACTTGACTTCTTCCTTGTTTTCGTCACTAATGAATCCATGCATTTCCTAGAGAAGACGGGAAATCAAAGTGCTATATATTAGTCATTGCACTATCGCCTAGTTATAATAACTTTTAATAGTTTTTTTCTCGGGCAGCCGTTCCCGCTTTTATATCCAAGACCGTTGTCATATGCTTAGATATGTGCTGTCCTGCAGGATAATAAATTTTAAGTATTTTTCGTTTGCGTTCCCCTGAAGCTCATTTTCTCTCATTAATGAGCTCATTGTTATGCGCATCCGATCGCTACAATTTTATCGAAAAGTCGGCCAATGGAACATGAAGAAGAAAATGGGAACGTTAATTTTGAATTACTCGCACTCGACAACTGCCTGCAATAGGTTCTCGTATCGTTAGCGCCGAATATTTTCGCAACGCGTATCACTTTAGCTTTACGAGGACAATATTATAATTAGTGTATATATATATATATATATATATATATATATATATATATCTTTTCTTATTCTCGTGTGCAGCAAGCGTTACCGTTTCGTTTTACTGAGGATTTTCGGGAACTGTCGACTTTACTTTTGAAACTGAAACAGATTCAACTTCGTTTAGTCAAACTATGTTTGAAAAATAATGCAAAAATTTGCCGTTCTTCAGACTAGCAGCGTTTCCTTTTAACGTAACGCATTCTTGGCGAGTTCCACGCAGTTTCTTGCAACGACTATCCGCCGGCTATCTGGTCGTTCCCGCGGGGTGATCGCAAATGCAGTGGAGTCTAAAAATGTGGGCTGTTCCCGTGGGTATAAGTTACACTGGACATGTGTCGCTCTTCAACGAATCACCTCGTCGCCAACTTGGCTCACTTGGCAATACAACAACAAACGACCCCATGCGCTGCACTCTTCATCAATTCACAACACATCGCTAAAACATCAACTTTTCGTTGCAGAACTATTATGATTTATAACAACCACTCTCTATCAAAGCTAGTGTGCTTCGCATTACGTAGGTGAAAACTGGAGTCGAATCTTTCATTTCAGTATGATTAGCGTTCTTAGTTTACACGACGCACTATCCGGGGAATGGCTGTCTGGCTATCTGTCTGTGTGTCTATCTATTAACCTGTGTGTCTGATCGATTTCTAGCCAACTTGGTCCACTGGTACTGCATGGTGTAATGGGTAGCGCATCGAGCTGATGTGCCGAGGGAATATGGTTCGAAATCAGCTATCGGTTCAACTTGGATCTCTCAGTATGCAGCGCTGGTTATGCGCCGTGGTTCAATGAACCTATTTGATGCTCACTTAGGTCACTAGGCAAGTGGCACTGGGTTGTACCTTTGTTCAATGAACTTCTCTGATGCCAACTTGGAGTATATACTGGGTACGTGCCACGGAATTTGTGCCACTCCTAATGACAAAATACACCCTTTTGAATTTCTCTGGTGCTCGCGGCGTAATTTCACCTGTGCAGCACACGGGTTTCACGGTGGTGCCGCTAGAGGGAGCAGCGTGTGCCATGGGATGTGTGAGTGGTTATTTGTGAGAACTTTAGCAAGAAAGAAAGTGTAGTCCCAACTCAACTCGATCCAGGAATAAGGAAGCGTTAGAGCGCAAAATTTGACCTAGAAACGTTTAACTGAAAAAAAGCAGGAGAAAATGTACGCAACAACTCTGCAACACCAGATGAAATCCCGATAGAGCTAATCAAACAGCTGAGCCCAAAGCGCAAGCCACAACCGGCTAGTGCCATAGAGCAAGTTATTAAAAAAATCATCGCATATCCACGAAGTGAATGATGATGAGAGGCCGAAGCACCGGGGGATCATTCGGGCCAAACGCCGGAAGTGTTCTCCGGAAGCCGGAACCGGAAGCGCAACCGGACTCAGAACCGGAGCTTGGCGTACATATACTGTATATATATATATATATATATATATATATATATATGTACTGTACATGTGTGCAGTACACATGTACATGCTCTGATATGCACAGTATACATGCAAACTAGAGCTACGGACTACGAGGGACAAGGCTTGGCCCTAAGGTGCTTCGCCCTATATAAAACAAAGAAAATTCCGATTGGGTGGCATGAAAGCAGAATGAACCTAATCTTTCAGGGCGAAGGTGAAAAGGTTAATATTACCTCGTACAGACCAGTTACATTTTATAGGGTGTTGCAGCTAAACGTTAGGGAAGCCGTTCAACGATAAAAAGAAGCTTAACAAAACACGGAGCAAAATACGATGTTATCACCTAAGGTTTTCGGTCGTCATATGACTGACGACCGAGCGCAATAGGTCATATAATTGTATCTTGCACCGCCACGTATTTTAAATGTTTTATTCTCTTTTTTTTTTTTCGCTGAACAGGTTGGCTAACGTTAGCTGGGACCCACGGCAGAATGGCAACGAAAGCCATAAAATTCGAGTTCTCGAAGAGGGTGGAGAAAAACGATAGACTTAGGGAACTACACAATGGGTTTAGTCCAGAGAGACTCTTAGATGGGCCAGCGTTTAGAAAGTTTAATAGCTGACAATAGACCTTTACGAATAACATTTTTAGATTTTGAGGCAACTTATGATAACAAAGGAAGTGAAATATTTACGGAATATTCTCGATCACGAGGACAGAGACGACGATTTCATGGAGCTGTTGAGGGGGATATACCGGGAGTTTCTACGAAGACTTTACGTAATATTTAAAAATAACCGTTCTGAAATAGTGACGGTTCCTGCTGAGACATGCCATGAGTGGTGCCGACAATGGGGTGACGGGTGATGTGAGGTAATTAGTTGTTGATTAACAAACGTCCACTAATTACCTTTTAAGCTTTGTGTCAGCGGGCTAACCGTAATTGGAAAATTGAAGCGAATTCTATGTTTACACGCCACATCAACTTTTGGATCTGAAAAGTTTTGCTGACAATAGACCTTTACGAATAACATTTTTAGATTTTGAGGCAACTTATGATAACAAAGGAAGTGAAATATTTACGGAATATTCTCGATCACGAGGACAGGGACGACGATTTCATGGAGCTGTTGAGGGGGATATACCGGGAGTTTCTACGAAGACTTTACGTAATATTTAAAAATAACCGTTCTGAAATAGTGACGGTTCCTGCTGAGACATGCCATGAGTGGTGCCGACAATGGGGTGACGGGTGATGCGAGGTAATTAGTTGTTGATTAACAAACGTCCACTAATTACCTTTTAAGCTTTGTGTCAGCGGGCTAACCGTAATTGGAAAATTGAAGCGAATTCTATGTTTACACGCCACATCAACTTTTGGATCTGAAAAGTTTTGCGTTGTAGCGCACGTTAAAGAACCCCAGGTGGTCAAAATTCATCCGGAGCCATCCACTACGGCGGGCCTCATAATCAGAACTCGTTTTGGCACGTAAAACCCCAGGAAGAAGAAGGATATGAAAAAATGTGGTTGATCCCTCTTATATAGGAATCGGTATAGAACACGAAAGTGAAACGTGTCTTCACAGAAGTAGTGTAATGTTTATTGCACATTGATATATAATGTATATTGGTGTTTTGTGGCTAAAGCGCCCTTAGGCGTTGATGAACCCACGCTGACGCCTGGTGGCACGTCTCCTCCATCACGACTACCAACGTCGATGACCATGAGCAACCGTCGTGCATATGGAAGCTGCACTACGCTGCACACGCTAGCACAACGCGAAAGACGAAGCACGTAACTGACACACTAATACAACGCGCAAGACAAAGCACGTAACTGAATCGTCACCGAGTCAAATCAGCGCGTACAGCGCGTCGTAATTGCAGCCTCCGCGATCAACTTCAGAAACATTTTCAGAGCTAATTGCGGAGGCCACGCTCCGCTGTGCTGAGTACGGTGAACGCCACCTAGCTGGCGTTGGTAGTGCTTCTTGATGCCAGCGTCCCTTCGAATGCTGGCATCGAGGCGTCGTAGTGCTGAGACCACCGAAGCGTTCACTGTCGGTGCGCGTTAGTGTCATAATGCAGTACTTATCTTTTCTGCTCGTAGGCGGCGGCACCGCCCCGAGCAAGAGCGCGGGTACACGGAGGAGTGTTAGATATATAAGGCGCGTCTGTGTAGCTCTCTGCAAATGCGTTTGTGGCGCAATGGGTTAAACGCTCGGCGATCTATCGTCGCGGACCGAGAGGTCGTCGGTTCGATTTCCAAATTTTGCATGTTTGTGGAACTTTTTCTTCTGGTTTCTTTCTTTGTATTATGTTCGTGTATGTTCGTGTGACGTATTTCCGTGACGGAAATACGTCAGTGAAGTCTTGGTGGACCCCGGCATAAAACACTTTCGTGTTAAAAATGCAACTCCCCGTGGAACTCTGGGATGAAGAATTTCGGCTATCAGAGCACGCAAAACTGAAACTAGGAGAGTGCAGTCCATTAGCAAAAGCCACGCCTTTCGAGGCGACGTTCTGCTTACGTCATCCAGCATGGCTCGGTGCTCCTCGCTGTCGCAGCGCGCTGGCTGGCCACTGCTGGGTGATGTGAGCAGAACATCGCTACAGTATATATGAGGTGGTGCGAGGAATTTGGGAAAGTGTAATGGTGCCAACAATAATGGGTGCAAGTGCAATTATGTGCTTTAAATCAGAAATCTTGTCGGCGTTTTAGAATAATCAGAGGTTGGTGGGACTACTGGCTTTGGGTGACCCCAGTAAAACCCGGTGACATGGGTTGAACTCGGTGACATGGGTTGAACTCGGTGACATGGACTAAAAAAATGGGCTATACCTGAATTGCACAAATATCTGTACCTCAAGATCATGAACAAGGAATGGAGTGAGACGTCAAGAAAGTTGGCAACTAAGTACAGGGTAATTGAGAGTTTAAATGGACAACTAAGAGTCGTTAAAGAGAAAGTGACGGAAACGGATACCGTTAATTGGGTGCAAAAGATAGAAACCGAAATATTCATGGATATTTACAAAAACAGCAAAAAAATAAATCAGGAGCAAAAACCTGTATGATAACGCAAAGGGCAGTGCCTTGCTATTCGAGGCCCAATCTGGCTCTCTGAGGACAAAAAGATACGGGAGCAAATATGCGCCATAGGATGAGGCATGTGTGCGTTGCGAAAAAACAAATGCCCGGGTACGACCCGGCACATCGTAATGGAATGCTAGGATATTCACCCAGCGAAACCTGTTGGGAGTTTCCACTTTCCAGAAGCGTTAGCATTCAAACAAACTGTAGGGTTTAACTGATCAGCAGTCGACATACTCGTAAGTTAAAGATGTTTAGAGTACTCATGGAAAAAAAGCAGGAAAGAGATTACTAGAACCGGAGTAATTGCAAGTGTAGATAACGGTACAATATAGCGATAGAAGTTTTAATACGAACGTTAAGATCGAGATACTATAGACAAAAGGCTAGATAGCGATAGATGCAGTAAAACTTGATTAAATCAAGCAAGCTAGGTCAATATTTGTCTCCGCCCTGTTTCAAAGGGGATGCCAATAAACATCATCATCACCATCATCATTGTAATCATTAAAGCGTGAAAGAGGAGTCTCACTGCAATCATGTTATGGCGTTGGCAATGCGTTTTGACGCTACACTGCTTTAGTGCTAATCGTATTTAGTGCTAATTGTATGACTCGTTCTATTTTCATGTTATTTATCGCCAGCTAGTGTTCACTCCCTGGAATAGAGATAAAGCAGTAAGAAAATGACCTAGAAACTTTGAAATATACAAAACCTTATGCATATTTTCTTAGCGTTTGTGTTTGGTGACGCCTTTCGGGAATTCAGCGCATTCAACCAGAGAAAATTGCAAGTACTTCGTGCGCTTAAACGCTGACGGGCCAGTTGTAGGGGAAGTGTTGAACATAGAGAATGTTCTTTTAATTGCGAAGTAAATGCGTTCAGTGTGTTCTGTAAGAGCTTAATTTTCTACGATGTTCCCTGCTTCTACACGTTGTCGGCCAGTAGTTCCAGGCCTGCTCACTTCAACGATGTTATAACATGTCCCTTTGCAGAGGGGGAAAGTTCTGATTAACCTGACGCAGTGCTACCCGATATATTTTTACAACATGTGGTGTATGAGTGAGAGGTCTTTCATAATACCCGTGGAAATGGAAGTTGTTAAATTTGTCATTTTGCGCTGCATCTGTTGCATTTTAGCAAATATGGTCGCCCCACTGATACATGACTTGATTTGTAGGTACACACCCGCAGGCAAACATACATGCGCACATACGCACACACCTAAACGCCAACATGTAAGAGGCTATTTAGGTGAAGGCACGGCTGGGAATGTTACCTTTCGTGTTGTAGGAAGAATGACTCAATCGCGTTGCTTTCGGTGTCCGTTTGGAGAGTGAAACGCAGTACTAGCCGGGTTTTAGAGAGGTTACTTCACGTCTTCCTCGTTCCAGCTTGCCTTCTTGTAAGGTCGAGTTCAAGTGCTGCATGTTTGTGGAGTCAGCATGACATCAGCAGCGTCTGATGACGCGCTTGCCTACGGAAAGAGAGCGCTATAACTCTCCGATGTCGTGCAGTGAAATAATTAAGTGCACCGTGCAACGTTGAGCTATGCCGATATTACGCTGTCACATTTGTTATACCGGAATAATTTAGAGTTCCACCGCTAAATTAGCGTAATTAAGGCCGTCGCCTGCACGAACCTGATCGCTGGGTTCGCCATTTTTTCTGCTGTTTCACGAAAGCCCGAAAGTGCGAAAGCGAATTACCTGTTTTGTTCGCAGGCCATCACAATATTGCTGATTCTCCTCTCACCCCCCTCCCCCCCTCACTGAAATCAAAGCCAGTACAAGCTAGCAACTCTTGCAATATTATGGTACAACTTTCAATATGGTGGAGTTGGTGATGGTTGGCATACTTGGTATTGTGGCGATATGTAGGAGTGCGTTTTATTCTCTTTCGCTACTGATGTGCGAACTGTGACAAATATGTTTAATAGCCGAATCATTCCGCTACATTACCCAATGATTAGGAAGTAAAGAGCAGCATGAAAGAAGCCCCCGAATACATGCAAAATTGCCGCGTGACTGGCCGCTTGAGGCACTTTGCGTGTATTCGCGTGCATCTTTCATGCTCGGAAAAACTTTTATGCAGCACTTATTGAGCAACAGAAAGCTGTATCGGGAGTTTCTCATGTTGATCTACATTTTTATCATTGACACTTTTCGTCTAATTATAATACTTGAGCAGTTGAATAATTAATAAGACTAATTATCTAATTAGGCGCAATGCAAAAAATTATCCGAATATCTCTAAGCTACAGCAAACAGCATTACCTTGGTTCTGTCCAGCTGCGTAGCATTTGCATATATTTAAGGTTTGGCCCAAGTTAGGTGAAACACCCTGACATACCAATAGCACACAAGGGCATACCAAAATATTGATACAATTGTGCTTTTAGTAAATAAGGTTATTAAAGCTTTCAGAGCTGATCGCTGTAATAATGGGTTATTCGATGACTAAGCTCAAATACCGAGAAATATCGAGAGCGGGAGATGAAAGGAAAAGAAGAGCCCAACCCTGTGAGAATGCTGTGAGAGGGTGCCCATGAAAAGTAGAACGGGGAGGAAGGTAGAAGTAATTCGCTCCGTCCAATACTCGCGTTAGATAGGGGCGAGCGTGGGGGGTGCCAACCAATGACGGTCTACGAAAAAAGTAGGTCAACGACGGAGTGGGCTGTGAGAGGAGCTCGCGTTAGCGTTGGTTGTATACACGATTCTTTGGTCGAGGACTCTTGTCTGGGAACGTCGTAGAAAAGCGTGAGGAACGCGCTAGGAACGCCATCACCCATGGACGCCGACGCGTCCCATTCCCCGCAAGTAGCGCCGTTCACAGCTTCACTGTTCGGCCCTGTTCACGGAGTGGAAGGGACGGTAATTTTTTGTGTGTGTGTGTGTGACCAGCAGGGTTGCGGCTGCAAAAGAGATCTGGTAAGTAAAAGCACGCGCCGTTGCTGAGATAAGATGGTGTCACGTACGTCATCGATATGCAACTTCCAAACTTTGATTTAACTTTTTCTTTCTTGCATTTTGCGGAATAGTGTTCACTCTACGTAAAGTGCCCTATGTGACTGCAAGTGTTACCCTCTCGACAAAGAATACTATATATGGCTCAGACCCCGACAGTGACTGTTGACATTGAGCAGCCGCAGTAAACATACAGCAGCAGGCACCCTAGCTCGCCAAGCGCTTTTAAACGAAAATAGAGCATTAAAGGAACTGGGAAATTCGTATGTACAGGAACCTCTTTGTTTCAACATGCACTGCACCTTCAATAGTAGTAGCTTGCCAGGCTTACTTTACGCATTTACCCCGACAACACACCCATGAGGCAGTTATGAGCATAAACCGACGGCCTAGCAAGGCGTGTCTAGATGCGCTAGAAATGTATTTACTTTCTTTAGGCATCTCCCTTTGTCCTAGAACCATTTCTCTTGCTGAGCCTCCCCAGCCAAGCCATAATGCTGCCAAGTCGTGCTGTTTACGGCATCTGCCCTGCGCTACGCTAATGCACTTCCCGCTGTGAAACACCGAACGCCAAACATCACCAGGACCATGTGGACATTTCCGGGCGTCTGCGAGCAGGACCAGCCCAAAGTAACTCACTGCAGATATGTGAGATGCTCTCACAGAATGTGTTGCATTTACCTTGGCTTGCAGTGTTGTGGGCGATGCACCGCTTGCTTACTACGCCTAAGAGGAATGGCGGTGGGCAAACAGGGAAGGCTCTGTGCGCGGGCAGTGGGTTAATTGCAGTTCGTAAGCGTTTGCTCAGCAAACTTGTTTAGCACAGTGATTTGGCGTGAACGCGTTATCACTGAGTATAAAAAAGGCAGCAGTGTTGTTATTTGAACCCTGTATGTTGTAGGTTAGACCCATTCAAGAGCTAAGGAGTAGCCGGCGCCTTATTTGTACGTCAACATCTCCTTATATCATATCAATAAAAAAGTGTTGTTATTTGAAGGATCGCTATCTTATGCTGAATTTTTTAGGTAGAAAGTATCACCCGTAGAAAAAAAATTAACGCTGAGTAACGTTACCTGGAATAGGCTGGAATAATCTGCGTACGAAAACCATAATCTTCCGCTTTCAAGCAACGCTCAAGTTTTTTTCACTGCGCGCACGAAGTGGGCTCGTGACATTTAGTTTGCTTATATGTAGCTGATTTTATGTAGCAGTAAATCAGGCACCGAACTGAGTGAAAAGTTTCTGTGCTATAGGAACATTGGCTGGAGCAGACGTCATTCAATGTTGCATTTGACGTACTAGCACTGAAGACAATCTGGCCACGGCAAACAGCCCTTATGCACGATAAGCTTTGTAAGTTATGCCGGGGAATCACGAAAACCTGCTTAAGACTGCTAAATATTTTTGTTGTAGTCACCACCGACAACTCCGTATTAAAAAAAAAAGCGACGAATCTTTCTTTGATGGTTTGTATATACCTTAAGTCACGGTGGACATAATGTAGAGGTGGGAAATTATTGCTAGTCTAATGACCCCCTCCTCCTTGTTTGTTCGGTTGTTTGTACTCTAAAACTCAAGCGGACACAGCAAACCCCCCTTTGAGCTTTTAACCCGCAGTCGAAGTAACCGTAACTTAATGTTTAAACGTACTTATGCAATATTTCCGGAACACTCTAATAAATATATCGTTCCTACGGTCCCTCAACTTTACGGCCTGCTGAAAGGAACACCTGCGTGGCTGAAAACACACCGCCAGGAAGTTTTAACAGAATTGATGAAACCATTCGGAAAAGGGCGGCTTCAAAATTTATTTTGTGAAGTTGCTGCTTGTGCAATATGTTATGCCTATTAAATCGCCTTATGTAATGTATATGGCATTTCCACGATGCTTGGTGGCGTCATATTGAATGTATTAAGTTATGGAAATGCTTTAAAGCATTTATTTGAGCGATAACAAAATTAGGCGAGTAATTATATTTGTGGCCTAATCATATTTTTTTTGTCTTTTCAACATATTTGTTGCGAACTTTAGTCGGAATTACATATGTTTTCGTGTGGTCTGATTTTCCGTCACCTCAATATCTGTCATGCGAAGCTATAGTTTTCTTCCGTCCAACTTAATGATGACTGGGAAATTTAACACAAAAAAAGTTTGACACTGACAGAAGGAAAAGACGAGGCCGAACGCTACTGCCAACGTCTTATTTCTAAAACACGCCAACGATTTATAAGCTCGTCTGAGCAGACGTTTCACGCCACTTTTTATTATGAAAGCGAGAAAGCATTTCATCAAGAGGTGTTGCGCGTGTCAGACACAAGCACCCAAAAGCTCAAGCTCGGTGTTGTACTTGTTTCTGTCTCTATTTTTTGTGCTAACTTTTCCAGTCAACACGATGGACTGACTAGTCCAACAGTCAGTCTATTTTTACTTAATGGGTTAATGACACTGAACTTATTTACAACTGACCCTGAACGCACGGATAAAACCAGAAAAATGCGGGGGAAATATAATTCTTGTTTTTGTATTTACACGGCGTCACCAAATATTTGTGTTTTCAGAGCGGACAGGGGGCTCAGCTTGCAAGTTGCGGAGTGAACGATCGAATTCTAACCCTCGAACCTTGCGACGAAATTATATTACCGTTGCTCTTCCTAACTCGCGGACACAGCTACTTTATCCCATACGTCCGTCTAAGATAAAATTGAGCATAAACGGAAGTGAATGGCTTACTTGACGCGACTTAATTCCGGGCTCATAATTATTACCTGAAGCAATGTGCGCTTTTTTTTCGGTTTGTTATAATCTGGAGATTTCCTTAATCTCTCGCTGTCTCAGTTTTTCCCCATTATTAGATTAATTTTCAGCATTCGAAGAGTAATGACAGGGTAAGCTGAATTAATTGTTACTGTCACGGTCGCGAATTTTGTTATTGCTCATTAACGCGTGCGCTCGAGTGACGTTGGTTGTCGGGGCACTGCACCCAAGCGGCCGTTCACATATAGTTTGTGTTAAATGCCTTTTTTTTTCTTTCTTTATACATTGTATGTAGCGTTGTTGGCACAGCACTTGCGATACTTTATGCTGTAGCGCTGCTTGACTATGTGTGCTTTGCACTCAAACAGTCTTTGCTCATGGGGTGTTTGTTTTCGACTTCGGCAACGATATAGACTAGATATAGACTGTCATCGATAAGTTTCTTTCAGCAATCATTTCTCAGTTTGCTGACATGCATCGTACTATATTATTTTTCTGCATTCAGCGGCTAGATTGATCAACGTTGAACAATCAGTCAGGTCTAGGCGTGGGCGACTGCACACGCTTTATCTTTTTTTACCGGCTCTATCTCCATC
This sequence comes from Dermacentor silvarum, assembly GCF_013339745.2. Classification (NCBI taxonomy): domain Eukaryota; kingdom Metazoa; phylum Arthropoda; class Arachnida; order Ixodida; family Ixodidae; genus Dermacentor; species Dermacentor silvarum. Next base: position 71,692,450 of record NC_051157.2, on the reverse strand, counting down.
GCTGCCACTGATACATGATTCTCTATTCAAGGGTGCGGAGCGTCTTCCTGCGGGATCACTAACGGTCGCTGGCGTATAGGCTATGCCTTTGATACAGAGTGAAAAAATAATAGTAAATAAGTACATAAAGCAACAACTATGGCAGAGTGCCGGCAAGGCACCTCACTGCTAAGCTTCAGTGGGTTCTGTCGAGCAGCCCTAATGTCTGCCATTAGCCTGGACAAATAATGCAAGCGGCGCCTGTTACGAGGCGAAGTCCGTACTTCTTTTCGTGTCGGCAGGGACTTAATTTTCCTGTATGCAGAGGGTAGATGCAAAGAAAAAAAAAAGAGGAAGGCAGGAAGGTTAACCAGAATAAAGAAATCTGGTTTGCTGGCGAACACAGGAGCGTGGATCCGGTGTAGGCAAAAAGATGTTATGAAAATAGAGTGAGAGGGGATACGTGCATACGATCACAGCTGTTTAACAACAATTTAACAGATAACACTAATGAATGCTAAAGTATGTTGTGCAGGCTTGTTGTCCTTAAATTTCTAATAACCGCCGCGGTAGACCAGAGGCTATGGTGTCACGCTGTTGAACACGAGATCGCTTGTTCGATCCCGGTCGCGGCAACTACCACCTACTTTGCTCAGCAGCTCCGGACTAGTTACAACGAGCTCTGGTCCAACGGGCTTGAGCGGCGGCTTCGACGAATGACGTCCCAGACTGAGTACGACACCTAGTTTAGCGGAGCCTATGGGCTTCACCCTCTCTCTTTGTTGAATAAAAGTTTTCACCACCAGCTGCAACCCCATTCCATTGGGAACTGAATGCAAGAATGCTCGCCTACCGTGTATTGGATGCACATTAAAGAACCCCAGGTGGTTAAAATTATTCCAAAGTCATCCACTACGGTGTACCTCATAATCAGATCGTGGTTTTCGTACGTATAACCATAGCATTATTTTTTTATTCGTATACGAAAGGCAGAATATTTCGTAAAAGCAAATGCTAGCAATAGCCGAGAAAGTAGATATAGCGTCGCGTTGATGGAGTATTGGTGGGATGCAAAGGCGGAGCGAAGCATCCAGGTGGTGCAGTCCGTTGTTTCTGAAAACTTCCGGGTTTTCCACATGGCGAACGTGACGTCTCGTGTAAGCATGCAAAGAATTTTAGCTATATCTGACCGAGACTACAGCATCAATCCCGGTGTGCTGTCCTCAGCTGACCGAGCAGCGTGTATTCTCGTTACCCATGATGCCGCGGTGACTTGGAAGCCACTGAAATATGATGTGGCGCCTTCCCTGCAGGTCAAGGTAAGAATGCACTCACTGATCTCGAATACCATTTGTTCGTGTATCAGCTCTGAGCCGTAGGGCTGATAGTGAAGACTACAGCGCTGCTTTCACATCACATAATATAGACCATCTTCGAGGTTGTTCTTGACTGACGAGACCAAGTTCAATGCAGAAAGGTAGAAGTGGCCGTCGCCGTCGATTTCGTCGGGCACCACGTCTTGAAACTGAATGTGCCATTTTTTTCCATTTTTTTAAGCATGAAATACTTTTAACTCCCATTGTCAGCGACCTTCGAGTGACCTTGACCCGAAAGTCAGAGTGGTTATCCGGGCATCGTTGCGAGAACACACGAGATCATCCGGGCAACCAGCCGTAAGTTAAGAAAAATGACCCGAACTGTTTGCATGTAGGACTGCACAAAGTACGCTAGTTACTTCCCAAACAAGTTACAAAAATATTGCTTCCGATTTCTTCCTAATGATTGTTCACAATATCACTCAAGCTGTAACTTCTAGTACGCTGAAGTTTTATTTGTCATTTCCAATAGCGACGTTCAAAAGGCAGATAGCGGGCACCACACACTTGATTGTCATCTTTTGGCGCTGAGATAGGGTTGCCTGTGCTCTTTTGAACGCCAACCACGGCCGCCGGATGAAAAAAAAAAAACATTTTTTTTATCCAGCGGCCGTGCGCCAACGGTCGGTGAGTCGATAGCGGTCCGAGACAAGAAGAAAAAAATGACAGCAGATCCACGAGGTGAATGATGATGAGTGGGCGAAGCTCCGGAGGGAATCATCGGATCTCCCGCTTAAGGGGACGCTAGCACAAACGCGTTAGAAACGTGCAGTACTCTCTAGTAAGGGGGAGCGGCCACAGCGTCTTACGCAGCCATTTACACATGCCGGAACGTGCACCGCGTTTGCCGACGCCATCACATGACTGCTGAGAGAGTATACCCCCCGTATTCATAAACGCTCCTCGACTTGAACTTGACTTGCCACCGCTTTGGGCAGCGCGTTCGAAACGCGTTGAAGGTAAGGTGGAGAGGCCACAGCGTCTTACACCAGCTTCTTACACGGGCCGTAACGCGCTAGCACAAACGCGTTAGAAACGCGCTAGAATCGCGGCCTTTCGTTAATGTTGGGTATTTATAGCCATCGTGGTGCGTTTGTCCATGTCCGCTTCGTGGCGTAGTGGGCTAACGCCGCGCGCTCGGAAGCGAGGGGTCCCTGGTTCGATTCCGCGCTACGGACACAACTTCGGAATTTTTTTCTCATTTTTCTCAGACTGGTTACACACTACTACTACTACTACGACGGGGACAGAACGGGTGCCGCTATAAGGAGCTTCGCCCCTAAAAGTACCGACAGACGCTGAGCGCGCTAAACTGTTGGAAGAAGAAAAGCGGTTGAGGGCGGCGGAACCACAGGCAGCAGGAGACGCCATATGGTAGCCATTTCATGCTTACATCTACTCTAGATTGCGGGAGAGCCAGTGTTTTTTAATGGATATTTTCTTAGCTCAGTTCACCTGGCTCTTTTCTATGTTTATCGGACATTATTGTGAGACGTGAATTCTCACATTCTGGAGTTCTGAGCGTACGACAAAGTAGCTGGATGATGCCAGGAACGAATACTCACGTTAGCGCAAATTTCCTGCCTATGTACATTAGTAGTAAACGAAACAGACGAAACAATATCAAGCCGTACTTGCCGTTCCGCGTTCTCCTGCCGTGCTCTAAGGTTTGTTTGGAATGCTTCATGTTAGCGTGCACTCTTTATGCATAACGTTCGACGCATGTTACTACAGGACGCGGAGCTGTCGGACTTGCTCGATTGCGTAACCGTGTTTCTTTTTTCATCCCTTCACGCAATGACTTCGGGCTGTATTTATAAGATTACAGGATAGTTGAGAAAAAATCCATTGAACATGCAGTAATGAGGCAGAAATATTTGTCGTTTCGAGATGTTTGAATCAGACACGTTACTGAGAGCCGCCAACGACACATTCGTGATAAAAAGGTTCCTAAAGAGTTTACAGCCGATGAAACGCCCATAACAAGGAATGTAAGTTTCTGAGAAAAAAAAACTTCAGTAAACTATACAAAGTTCTAAAAACACGAAATGTTATAATTTGACAATAATTTCTCCAGTGAACTGAAATACCCTACCTATTATCGCGTTATCATCTCGCGGTTTGTCGAAATGATTTTAGCATAAAATCTGAGTTCTTCATTTAGGCAGTCCGTGAGCAATAGAGAGTAGGCATTGTAGCTGTCTAACCACTAAGATTTTTTTTGAGCATATTGTTTTCATCGCTACTTTGGATGTAGTTGACAGCATCCTATTTTATCATTCTATTGCGACACTCCAGCGGCATTTCTACTGTCGGCGTTGCCGTCGCCATCGCCGTGAGGTTCCATATAAAATCCAAGGGCGATACCATCATCTCCGCGTGCCGCATGCTGTATGTTCGAGTGGATGCGTGCAAGGGTGAGCCGGCGATCGCGGCTCGATCTCGCGCACGCAAGGGAGGGAAGCGGGAAAGAAGCGCGCCGTCTTCCGTCGCGCCCAACGCTCCGGTAGGAGACCAGGGTGGGGCGGGGGCATTCTGCTCCGGGCGGCCCGTGCCGCTGTATCTTGAAATCCATCTGCGACGGGGGACAGAGTCCGTCCTGCGCTGTTTTCGCCGCTTAGTTCGCGTTGATGCGAACGCCAGCACGAAGGTCAATTCGCTCGCTGCTGCTGCCCCGCTTCGTCACTCAAGCGTTTTGACAGCGGGTTTCCGCGTTCATCGAGTGAAATTAGTTCTTTTTTGCTTGTGCGCGCGTGACACCATGCTTGTTAATTCACTTAGTGTGCCTATGTTTACAAGTTTATACGGCTGATAAAACTACTATCCTTACTTCGTATAGCTGTCCACTAATTTGCGATCACAATCGATGGTTCGTGTGTTGGGCGAAACTGTGCCTTTTTTGTTTTTATTTACAGTAATTTATTTGTTCAAGAGCCCTTGATCTTCCGCAGCCTATACAGAAAGGGACATTTAGTTAATTGATCTATTGTTAGCTTTTATTTAATTTATTCGGTTTAAATTACCAATCAGAGCTCATGACTGTTTTCGGGATACGAAAGGTTCAGCGAAGATCACTAAAAACATTTAATCAATATCAATTCTCTACAAGTTCATCACCGCTTCAGTTGTGTACGGTGAACTCCTTGAACAAATTTCCCGACCTACGTTGCTCGGTTACCAGTCCTCATCAGCCGACAGATAATTTTTGCGTACTAGTTACCTGGCTAATTAGAGAACATTACCCATTCAATTAGCTTAATTTGGAATTAAGGGGGTGACTTCCAATAGCAAAGATTTTGTGCGTCCTAAAGTATTCCATTCAGTCGTTTTCAGTGTGGTATGTCCTGCACAATTATTAATCAGCTTCGTTGGTTTGTGTATAATTTTTTACGGTTCGTCTGCATGTATATTTATATGTTGTCCGAATATTTAATACGCAGGTTCGACTGCGCCCAGCAGCGGATAAAATTAAATTTCTTTTTTTTTGTCATTGAAAAGCAGCATACATTCATTGGCAACATACCCAGTGATGCAAGTTAGCGTGAAAGATGCCAGATACGGACAGACAGACATACTGGAAGATGAGTGAAGTTTATGAAGAATGCTAATCACACTACAAAGCATGACGCCTATTCAAACGTTTCCAAAAATATGAAATCTCGTTGCCTACAAACTCAGCACAGCTCCGTCTTTTTCTTTTTCGGTTACTTGTCTGCGCAACGCGAGCTCACGGGCTCTGCAACGCAATTCAGTGCAGCACCCTTACAGATTTGGACGCGAGAGATGACTGAACAGGTTTTCATTCGTTTTAGCATTGCTGCTGCATTACGTTCTCCCATGAGGACTAAGCAAGAGATCAAATCTACGTGCACGGTACTTCCATCAAAGGAGCTGGGTAGGGTGCCATTCTTTGTCTTTCTTACAAGCGATGGACGGCAAAGGCCATGGAACGTGTGGCTGGCTGAAATGCAACTGGCACTTCCGTCTTCGGCGAGTTCTGCACGGACCAACTTTAGGCTACGTGACTGCACGCACTCTTTTTAGCACTCGCTCTCAGACTGATGCAAGGCTGTCTCACGCGTCTTACAGCCACCACGTGTGTTCTTGAACACTAGTTTTACTAGCCTTACTGCAGTATTTGTCTACAAGTCTCGCTGCAGAGCGCGCCTCACTGACGCCACTGAAAAAAAGTCTCGTCGGGAAGACCAACACCGAGAAGTTTCTACGCGGATGCGTTTCAAACATGCATGCGCATTGATCGCAAAGAGGGCCGGGGCTCTAAGCCGCTAAACTTTTCCTTTTTCCACTAGGAAGCCTCTCGGAATTTTACGCTTGCTGCACATTGGTCCGCCAGGAGTGTTTTCATATACGTTCGGAATGGTTAGATGCTTCCTTACAAAAGCGAGCTTACTTTCACAGTGATCGTAAAATACGCAGGCATGCCCGAAAATGTGGTACGGTAACCGTTTCAGCGCTGTTACCGATCATTCATATGTGAGCCAATGCAGAGCAATCGCTGCATTTAGACCATGCCCTATGCGTTGCATTGTACGACCACTTTTCATAAAGATCGTGCCTCTTGTATATATTGTTTGAAAAATTATCAGTTTACTATTTTATTTTATGTTAGCTGCTTTGAGAAGTAATTCATAGTCATTTGGAAATCTCTGATATATTTTACAACTTGTATACCCCGCAAGCCGTTTATCCGCATAGCTCTATATACAGATAGACTGTTGCTGTTAGCTATAAGCGTAGCTTAGTTTTTTTTTTACGAGTTTCTTTTTTTTTTTTCTGCGCCACGAAAAGCCTTTTTTCGCATTGAAACCATTAGTGTGCCGTGCTAAGCTACACGTGCTATGTGTTCCTGAAGAACACTTAGCACTCTCATCTGACAGAGGACACATTAAACTGTGATTTAAAACAGGACAAAGAGGACAATCCCTAATTTTTCAAATGGAAACATTCCATTAGACATTTGTCTCAGCTTTCAGGAAGAGGAACACAAAGCCTTGCACGTAGGCCAAGTGCCCGTAGCGCGAAGCAGCTGCAAATGCTCAAGAGAAGTGAAACCATAGGAAAGGATCATTTTGAGAGAAAATCAAATTACCGCAGTGGGGTCTGCTTTTAGCCGACGCCAAGTGCGTCCGACTGAAGTAACTGCATGCCGCAACGACGCTTCTCACTCTCCACACCATCAGCTGCGTGGCTCCCTGCACGGCGCACAGTCATGAAATAGAGCGGCTGTCACTTGCTTATACTTTTGTTAAAGACGGATCGCTATTACTCATTAAAAAAAGGGTGACATTTCACAAGTTATTGATACACCATGCCTCCACCACGAGTGACGTGTGGCGAGACTGACACGCCCATCTTGGGTTACGAAGCACGCCTACCAGCCCAACGTAGTAAATAATGTCGTTCTCCATATTTGGCCGCCTACGTAGCACAATGACGCCTTGCTGAAATGTTGCTCTCTCTGTGTCGTTTAATCCTGGTGCATCAATTTAGGGTAGGGAAAAAAAGATGAGCGCACGTTTTTGCTTGCATTGACAAAATTATAGGTTTGGCTCCCTCCTCAAGCAAAGGCAGCAATGCGGCATGCATGGCAATACTCTTCCTTAGGTTCATGTAGCATACTCGCAGAATGCGTAGCGTACGCACAGGTATCTAGCATACGCAATGCACTATTTACTTTTTGCCAGTAGGGTCGAGAGAGGGTATGCCGTCACTCTCTAAAAGAACGCCAATGAAATATGAGTCCTTGTCGAGACAGTATTGCACATCTTTACAAGGGGGAAAAAGCGAAGGATGGACTTTTAATGGCAAGAACTATAGAGCAGGACAAAAACGACCTATCAAAGAAGACATTATATATATATATAATATATATATATATATATATATATATATATATATACGGCTTTCCTCTTGCCGTTTCTTGAACAAAGAAGTTACTGCTAGTGTAACATGAAAAATTGTGAAAACCACCATACTTCCGGGCCAAGCCTTTTCGCTTCAGCCCTATGTCGACGCCATTATTTTTTCTACTGAGCCTTTGCGGCTTCCCATGGTGGGATGATGTTTTTTGTGCCCTCCTTCCACTATTTATTTTTCGGGTATTTCGAGAACCAAGCTGTGGTTTTGGGGGCTTCTTTACAGGCTGCTGTACGATAAACAAATAAAGAACTTCGAAATTGTACGTTTATGTACAATTGACCTTTGGCTTGAATTGTACATCAATTTATTACGTTTTAAGAAAAAAGTCTTGACAAAAATGTTGTTGCGTCACTGTCATGGCAACACAATGTCTAGTGAAATAGTTACTACAGTTTGCTGCTGCTGCGTTTTACCCTATTGCGTTTTTTTAGAATAGAATCTACACCTAAATATGATTTGTATTTTACTTTTTATCAAACACTTTAATTAAAGGCTGCAAAGGTGCAGACGGGTGCCGCCGAAATAGTTCAGTCGGTGTAACGTTACACTTATTGGGTCGGTGTGAATTTGCCTCTTGAGGTGTTCGTGTGCGTTATCTTTGTTATTTTTTTACATTTGCACGTTTACTATTTGCCTTTATTGCTTGCACACATGACAATGAATGCAAATAAAATTTCATATTGCTTTTCTGAAGCCAATGACCTAAACATTAAACGTACGTGTGCTCTGCGAGCGCCTTTTTTGACATTTCATGTCTCTGCTTTATATTGTTAAGGCGCAACCGAGAATGGCGCCAATCAGAAGACGATTTGACGTGTGGCGGTGGAATAGGTCTCGACAGCCATCTTGTTTAGGTATCGTTGCCGATAAAGATGTGTTGTAAACACATCTTTATCTGTGGCTTCCGCATCGTAACAAATTGGTGAGAGGTGCGGGGTAACCACGAGATACAACAACGGAGCTCCGCAGTGGTCGTTAACTCGGACTGGACAACGCGATGGGCGAAACAGGAGCCGAAATGACGCGGTCGACATAAACGCCTACAACCCCGACGGTTGTGCTGGCTCAGCCTCGGGATACAGGAACATTCTGCGGCACCAACCACCTTGACGTAGAAGACTGGATCGCCACGTATGAGCGTGTAAGTGCGCACAAGAAATGGGATCCGATGATAATGCTGGCTAACTTGGTGTTCTACCTACAAGGCATTGCGAAGCTGGGGTATGGTAACCACCAGGAAGAGCTTAACGACTGGTACACGTGCAGGAAGAAGCTGAGGAACTTTCTCACTTCTTCTGAAGCTGAGGGACTTCTTCCACCGGGCGAAAGAGTGCCTCTAAGAAAGAACTAACGACCCACGTCCAAACGTCTACAGAATCATACATCTCTTACATCCAGGACGTGTTGGCTCTGTTCCGTATGGCCTACCGCGATATGGCTGAGTCAGACAAGGTTGACAATGTACTGAGTGAGTGAGTACGAACTTTATTTAGGTACTGAGGTTGCATTGAAACCGCAATTGCAACGCCGTTCGCACGTCTGCCCAACACAGCTGCGACATCCTCTTGTGACGACAGGCTAGGAGTGCAGCGACATCATCATCAGATTACCTGACGCGGATAGTGCGGCGAGAAGTTGAAGCAATGGCTCCTGCAGCCCTTTCTTCCCGTCAAAGTGAGCTGAACAACTTGCCTACAGTGCCATTTGTGCAGGCTACAGTCCGCACAGAACTCACTAATGGTGGAGTTACATTCTGTATGTGCCGTTGCCCCTTCACAACCTGCCCAAGGCTCCTTGTCCATCAACTGGTCAGCAGCATCCTGCACGCTACCGAATTCCGGCCGAGTGGCGAACCGCAGATGATCGGCCAATCTGTTTTGCCTGCCAGCGTATCGGTCACGTTGCTCGCGATTGTAATTACCGCACTTTATCCTCCCCTCGACCACCGCCATACGCCAGTTATCACCCCAAACAGAGCCAGCGTCGTTACCAGCCTCCATTGGAACCGCAACAACCAAACGAAGACGCTCGTGCCACTAGGAACAGTCCCTCGTCGTCATTCCGACGTCACCAGTCCCTATCGCCCAGGCTCGTCGTCCACCGTCCCCTATGCAGCCCCGACGCCTGTCTCCAGAAAACTAATCGATGCAACTCCCGGAGGTGACGCTGCATTGACGACTCAACCGCAAAACCCTCTGATCACTTTTCCGACCAAACAGAACTTGATGGACGTTGTAGTCGATGGCGTCAGTGTCTCAGCACTCATTGACACTGGCGTGCACATATCCTTGATGAGTGCCCAGTTGCGCCGACGCCTGAACAAAGTTCTCACAAACCGCTGAATAACGCGCCCTCCACGTCGCCGACGCAGGAACGCCTACCGGGCTTGGTATGTGCACTGCTCGCATTGGCATCGCGGGGTGCCTAACGACTGTGTTGTTTGCCGTCTTGGAACAATGCCCCTACGACGTTATACTCGGCTTAGACTTTTTATCATCCCATTCAGCCCTCTTTGACTGCGCGTCTAGTGTCAGTCAGCTTGAGCCACCACCACAACACCACCACCAGTCACACAGCCACGGTTATGCTCTGCCGAAGACATCCGCCTGTCGCCTCAAGCCACTACGTACGTCACACTCATGTCATTTCCATCTGTTTGTGGAGGCGTCTATGTGCTATGTCCCACCGCTGAAATACTGCTTGAAAAGAATTTGGCTGTTCCCCATAACATGCTCACTATTACAGGCAACCAGACTTCGCTCCCTCTACTTAATTTTAACTGTTCCCACCAAACTGTTCCCAGAGGCATGTCCTTGGGCGACATTTTGCCTGTCAACGCAGCAATTCCGTCACCCCCTACAGGAACCTCCGATTCACCTGCTCGAGTCACAGACGAACTTAGCAAGATTATTGCACCTGGGCTTCTTCCTGCACAAGCTGCTGAGCTCCGTCGTCTCTTGGAATTTTACTCTGCAGCGTACGGATGAAGTTTGCTGCTGCTATCCCAGCAGTGTGTGACGTTTTCTCAATATTCCTAGCACCTACCAGAAAGAGACTGTTTCTACTATGCAGAATGAATGAATGAATAACCCTTTATTGGAGCAGTGACTTGTCAGTCGAGGTGGGAGGGGCCCTTATTCAGGAACCATCTGGCTTGGATCACCCGCCGGGCCCGGGCGACGAGTTCGCGCTGGTCGACCAGGTCCGGCTTGGAGATCGCAGCCTCCCACGTTTCAGTGAGGAGGTTTGGGTCTGCGTCTGCTGCTACTGGTTGTGTCGCTGTGATGCTTGCTCGGGTGTTCTTGCATTGCGGTAGGAGGTGCGCCATGGTGTCTGGCACGTTGCAGTGTGGACAGGTGTAGCTGTATAGCGTCGGTTGGAAATGATGCAGTAAGCTTCCGTGGTTGAAGGTATTGCTCTGGAGTCGCCTGCAATCGGTGCCTTCGTTTCTCGTTAGTTTTGGATGTGTTGGAGGGAATACCCTGCGTCCAAGCTGATAGTGCTGCAGTAGTGCTTGGTAAGTTAGCGGTATTGTTTCCGTTTCCTCCGCTGATTTGGGTGGGTAGGACATGTCTAGAATCTCGTGCGGGGAGGCCCGGTTGACGCTTGCGCGGGCCGCGGTGCGTGCCGCTTCATTCCCCTCGAGTACCTCATGTCCCGGAACCCACATGATGCAGGTGTAGGGGGGAGGAGTGTCGTCACGTTTCAGCATGTTGATTTCTTGGATGGAGCTCACGTCCTTTGTGAGATAAAACAAATTCCTAATTTTAACAGCGAAGATGTTTAAGCTCTTCGTTGCGCCGCGCAGCATAGAGTAGAAACTGCACCTGGCGATGACGTCACCACGCGTTGCCTAGCAACCACTTGGCACAGCTGCGCCTCGCTTCGCCTAGCTTCGGCAACGCTCCTCCGCCCCCGCGCCAGCTACTACGACCCCGCACATGCTCCGTCTAGCCATGACGTCACTTCGCGTCACCTAGCAACCACCTGGCATAGCTGCTCCCCCGCTTCGCCTAGGCATGCCATTGCTTCACCAAGCTCTTCGCGCCACCCTTCCCAGCTACCGCGCACATGCTTCGCCCAGCCACACCGACACCGCGCGCCCGCTGAGGGATCACGTGACCTCACCAGAACTCCGGCTCCTGCCAAAACCTCCTCGCACCGCTGGGTAGGCGGAGCCAAAAACCGTGACGTCACTGCGCGCCAACACGGTTCGCGGGTTGTGTGGGCTTTGTCTAGCTGTGCTCGGCAAGTGTGGAGGTGGAGCTTAGTCCTGCCGTCACCGGGAGATAAAAACTCGGAGCCTCCGCGACGGCGGCAGAACTCTCGTTGACTATGTGGCGAGTACATGTAGCCTTGCAATGGGACGACACAAGAAGATCTGGACACCTGAAGAAGCCGCTCGTCTTGAAGCACGTCACGCGGCCAAGCGAGAATCTGCGCGTCGGCGACGAGCCGATTCGGAATACATTGCCTAGCAGCGCTTAGCATTTCCTAGCAAAACTTAGCCAAACATAGTAAAACCTCGAAGAAGCTAAGTCGATCATCAGCTCCGCGTTTACTCCAGCCTTGTACCACTAGTGCAAGCTGCCCACATTTGTTTTTTCATCAAATGTGGAAATGGAGTAAAAAACATTTTCCACATTTATTATTTTACAAGTTAAAGTAAATATTATGCCGTAACATGCATTCTTGAAATCTAGAACTTTAGATGTTGCATTTCTTCGGATTCCTTACAATAAAATAAAGCATAATGCAGAAAATAAATTGACATATTCCATAAAGCATCAGTACTCATTTCTCGAAAAAAAAAGGGTTTTATCTCATGGTATATTGGAAAACTAAGTTCGCACAGCTTAACTTTATGGCGCGTTGTGCACTTGCACGTTTTGATCTTAAAGTGGGTAGCTTTCTTTGGCTCTTTCGGACCGTTGTCGGGGTTGGTAATCGATGGTTGGTAATGGACGGTAACGCGCTTAGCATTAAATGAATATAGCGACAGAAGGTATTGCCACAATGAAAACGAGCCATGTAGGAGGCGTGTACTGGAGCGTGATTCTTCCTTCGCGTTTCCCTAAGAACGCTCGCCGCCCACCGGCGCGTGCGAACGCTGAGAAGAGAGTTATGCGGCAACTGCGCTCCTCTCTCGCGCTTCTTTCTGGATATGCCGCGCCATCTAGTGCCACTACCGAGAAGTCCGCGCATGGCGTCCGAGACGAGAAGCGTAGCGCTCCCGTTCCTGCGAACGCCTAGAATTGTTCCCTCGCTTGCCGCTCACTCAGTGGCACATACTCGGTGACCCAAGTTGGGAAGAAGACGGTGACAACGAAGACGACGACGAACGCGGGAGCAGTGGCAGGAATGCGTTCGCCCGGTTGCGTTGAGGGGCGCCAACGTGCCAGCTGTGGAAGAAGACGAGGACGCTCCAGCGACTCTGAGAGTAGCTGGTTTTCTTTAGCGTCACATCGCCGGCGCAGGCTAGCGTATAGAAGGTTCGCCTGGAAAAAAAAGGTTTCTTCGACTCGCTGACAACGTCTTCCTCAGAATGAGCTCAATCGAACAACTTCGTTTCATTTGTCAATGCTTGAGCAGGTATAGTTACATTGCGAGCATGGTAATTGTTTTCGTAAGGGGGATGATACAGGCGGGTTGTATTAAAACATTAATTTGGGTTAGAAAATGTAGCGCTCACACGACCCGGGCAAAAGGAACACGAGAAGAAAAATAAAACGGCCGCAGACTAGGCGTTTTTTTTTTTTGCGCAAAAAAAAAATTGAGAATGGCACGTCGTCAATGGCGATGAGATTGTACAGGTGGCTTCAGGACCATGCCGGGTAGTATTAGCCTTCAAGAAATTTCTCGATATGCGTTATGCTTCTCACACACAAACTGTCTTCTGCTTTATTCAAGCTAGTTGGTACAGTAATCTATATTAATGTGGAAGCCCACACTAATGTGGGGCGGCTACGCGGTGCATAGAAACACATTTCTGGGAGTTCTTTTGTGAGCGCACGCGTGCGTGACCAGAGCACTGCCGCGTCTTACAAGAAGAAGCGGTACGACTCCGCGAACTGCAGTTCTTAATACTGAGTACACTATTTATGATGCAAGAATCGTTCGTACGGCTTACCTTGTGAATCATTCAAGTGTCACTATCTCTTCAGTGCCTTCTTATTTCGTTTATACTGAGCGGGATATCGCGGCAAGTAAGACACTTAAAGGATGACTACTTTAATACAATTTCGCTTTGCAAGCTCCAGTGTAATGACACATAAAACGCAGGCCTATTGTCTGGCGTGCACTTCCCCTTTGCCACTCCAGCGTCCTGCCATAAACCGCGCTGCATCGGGCGTTCTCTTGAGAGCTGCGTCAGCTACGTCGACAGCGACTCGCTATTACAAAGCATCCGACCGCGCTTTTTACAACCGTAGCTAACGCACAATCTTCTTTTCTCCTGGTGCGGAGTGGTAATAAAATAGGGTCACGCAAATTGAGCCTTCGCCCCGAGCTCTCTTGGGTGGCTTCAGAAAACAAGGACCCGTGCACAAGACAATCACCCGAGTGATCTGTTTTCCAAGCGGCCCGATTGTAAGAGCAAGAAGAAAGCAAGTAGACCACCACCGGTAGTACCAATTCCAGGTGCATAGGCGAGCCTCAGGATTTTATTGCGATGCACGCTGGTAGCATCGAGAAATCATTCACCAGGGACTTCAGCAGTAACCTGCGCATCAAGAAAGTTATTTGAAAAGAAAAACAGTCTACCTAATATCCAACAAAGTGCAGCGGTATTTTCATACCCTTTTCTTAACCTTAACGTATTTAAATGTTAGGTTCAGAATGCATTAGTTGAAGCTTTCGTAGCAGTCTTGCCAAACGCCGTGTATCACAGATCAGCTAATTCACCCAAGCGAAGAAGATTCTGCAGTACTGTGCTGTCCTGTCTGAGTAAGTGCTGAGTGAGCTCTGATAAAGTTCCTTTATTTACGAAAGAAGGGCGCCGGCCTGTCGAAGAATGAAATACGCCGAGGTGAACGTGAGGAATAATGAACAACAGCTCTAGAGCACTAGCATAGTGAGAAGTACAGAACGGCGAACTAGAAAGAAAGAAAGGGAAAGATTAATTATATCTGGAGAGGTTAGCCGAAAGACCGGTTTGACATGCTGCATCAGGTGAGATGGTGAGGGGAGAAAAAAATAGTGAGATAAAAACAAAAATGCAGCGCGGCCCACAGACACACACACTATTACTTACACGCGTGAAGAAAATCACTAACTCAAAAAGTATACACGGACTCACATTGAGGCTTCTGTCCCATTAGAATTGCTATAGGCGCTTTAGTCGGGCGCAGTTCAGATTCCAGACATTGTCGTGGTCGAAGAAGGTCCCGCAGCTAAACTGGAGTGTCATGTTGCATTTTAAAGGGTCATCCAGCCGTGTCGCTGGAGAATCTCAGATTTGCGTCAGAAAATCATGGCTGTTCAGAGTTTTCCCAAGATATTCCTGCTGAAAAAATTGACTTGTCACGTAACGTGCTTTCAAACTTTGCTGAAGTACGCGAAACATGGTTCTCGAAAAAATTTATTATAAAAACTATTTCCCTGCCTAACGCTTCACACCTTCGCCTACACAACCTACAAGGATTCGCCTTGAATATGTTAAAGTACTCATCGGCAACATCAGTCTGAAAAATTCCCTTGGGAGTCTGGAATTCGGGCAAAAACTACCAAATTGATCAATTTTCCCGGCAAAACAACTGTTGGTTTGTTTACTGCAATTCATTTACTGTATTGTCCCGGAGCTGTATCTTGAGCCAATTTTTTAGTTTCAATAGAATATAGGAATCTTCTGCAATACCATACCAAACATGCAAACATTTCGGTTTTTGTCCACTTTCGTCAATGATTTTCGCAATAAACTACTAGTAAAAAATATGAAATGGCATTAGAAACAATTATTGGTGTTTGATTTTTGCTATTATTTAATTTTAATTTTTTAGGCAATATATAATTTTTTGTCTTTTAATTTGGCTCTTGGATTACGTTCAGCCTAGTTCCGTGCTACCACTACACCGCAAAGCGCAGCGGCTTTCTTCTTCAGCTGGCCAGATTCTTGCTTCAGATGGTTGGCGCGCGCAGTTTGGTAGTAAAGCGCGCCCTTCCTAAAAAGGTGAGGACTAGAGTCTGTTGCCCAGTCCCAATAACTATTATAAAATGTCGCGCTGTGTTGTCTTGTTGTCGTACCTCCATGAGACTGCAAGAAGCCGAGAGGTCGGACGACAGCTCTCTAAGTTAACTTATGTTATCCTTTTCCGTCCTTTTCAACAGCGGAGCTGTTTAAGCCGGCCGTAATGTGTGCCGCCTGCCACTGCGTTGCCTAGCAACCACCTCGCGGAGCGTGACGCGCTATGCTCGGGAGAGAGAAAGAGGAAATGAGAGTGAGAAAGAGAGCGAGAAACAAACTGTAGCAGCACCAACGAGGCAACGCGCAGAGGTGCTGCCGACGCCATGAGCGCTTCTCTATTTCCCCGTATTAGTGCCGAACGCTCGCGGTGTCCCTGACTGCAGCAGGCACCTCTGGCGGCGGCTCGGCTGAGCTCCCACCAGCTGCGCGCTACTGCGCATGCACCGTGACGTTCTCCCGGCGTTTCGTCTACTGCGCGCCGCCCGTACACTGTGCATAGCTTTCGCCCCACTTCCCCTACGTGTGCTCGGACTGCAAGTGCTTCGAGAGGCGTTCCCCGATGCCACAGACCACGAGGAAATGCTTATGCACTGTGTATAACTTAGCATCACTTGGCATTCCTTCGTATAACTTTGCATCACTTCGTATAGCCAAGACCAGCTAGGAATCGATCAGCTCCACTGTGTCTTTAGCCTTGCGCCACTAGTGGAAGCTACTCAGATTTTTTTTTGTTTTACAGTGCGATTTATACGCATGTTTGAGAAATTTGAAAACACACACGTAAGAGTGTATGACCAAGAAACTTTACTACACGAGTCATGTCTATCTCGTATAAGCGAGTACAGAGTGGCGAAGTAGTGCTAAGAGTTCTTCAGCGTGCGGCTGCGATCATCCCATCACATATTATGAGACGTGATGATCGATGAACCGGCGCGTATCAACAGTTAGGCGAACGCCTGTGGGTGAGTTAAACTGACTCTATATATTCGATGTGCATGACGACGGCCTCTCATTTTTGTTCTGTGAAACTGTGTCCGTAAACTTAATTTTTTATTTAGATGTAGAGACATGACAGAGTAGGCTACGTCAGAGCTGGCTATCTCAATATCCCGAGCTCATTAAACAAACAACAACGAAAAAGGAATACAAAGAACAAATTGTCGGAAAGACAGTACGCACACAAATACAAGCGCACAGTTTTTTTTTTTTTTCATCTATGGGCACCAGCAGCATAACCAACACAATACGATAGCTCCACAAAGTTTCATCTTAGTTAACAGCTCGTATTCGTACTTTGCTAGGAACTTGAAAATTTGAATTCCATTTGCTAATAAAACATTGGTTCCAAGCCGGTTTTCCTAAAGCGACGTGTCTACTAGGACAATCCATATTCTTTCTTCATTGAATGTAACTTTACATCCCCCACTTGACCTCAAAGCCCACGCTTGTGATAGCGGCCCAAAAATTTGCGTCGTAGAGCCGACTCGTACTCGATTATTCCCAGTGATCACAAGAAAACGTGATACTCAAGTTACATCGATGTTGCATCGACTATCGAGCTACACATAGTTGCCTCACAGCATTCAGCCAAAATGCAATTGTAACGTTGTAGTGACGGCGGCTGTTTAGGTTGACATGGCCCTGGGCCTCGGCGGAGAGCCGGCTTGGGTAGCGTTTGGTCTAGCGGCGCCAGCGTTGAAAGACGTGGTGGTGGTGGCGAGCGGCGGTTCGCCCGGCGAGTAACGTCAATCCACTGACTCGAGATGCTCTCGTCATCTTCTTTGGGAATAGGGACGTCCTGTACTTCATGCAAGCCCATTGTTTCCTCCTGGGAGCTGCCGGAGGACAGCTGGTGGACGTCAGCGTCGAGCACCTCCTGCTGCACCGCGTCCATCTGCGCGACGGATGCTGTCGATGTCTGTCGTAGGCTTAGCGGCCTTGCGCCGCCTCACAATTTGAAGTGGCCGTAAAAAATTTAATATAGCACTTACAACTTCAAACTCAGGGTCCTTCTGATCCTGGTGATCTTAGGGAGGCGATGCAATAGTTGAAGGTTGACCGCGGGGTGAATTCCCGCAGGAAATATGGGTTTTCGCAGGAGCTGGTGTTATATACATCCACTATTGCTGGCGTCCCAGAAAACCATCTACACAGAATTTTGAACATAGGTACGAACATATTTATTGTCCTCATCGGCGGTCATCGTGACGATGAGTACGCACACACATTCGCGTTTTCCCTATGGTATTAAATCTGCCCGTCACGTAAGACGGACGCACCCCTTTAAGCAGTTGTTCATATCCCCCGTAAACGCGGCCTCCCCATTACAACAGAAGAGAAATCAAATTCTACGCTGGAATGATGGCAACTGAGCCAGCTGTGGAAGAGGACGACCATGAACGCGTGAGCAGTGGCGCGTGCGGGCGCGTTCGTGTGGTTGCGCCGAGCGGCGCCAACTCTTTTCCTTTGGTTGCCTTATCAGGCGCACATGTGTCACGCACTACACATCATACATTCATAGATACCGATGTATTTAGCCACAGGTGGCCGTTAAACCGAGCTCTAACGCGAGCGGCGATATGTTTGCTTTTGTTGTTGGCTTTTTCAAAGGGATAGCTTTAGGGGAGAGTATTTCCGCGTGGATGCCATAAAATCACGGATCCTAGTCATAGACCGCTTCGCTGTAAAATCGCGCCTGATAACCAAGAATGAAAGGCACCAATTAGGTTTGTGCTTGTGGATACAATGGTCAAAGCAATATTTCGACTCAAACGTGCGCATATTGGGAACTGCGAACGGAAAGTTTGGTGCAATGAAAGTTTCGAAATATATGTTAGACAAATTTCGGACTTCTTGGTTGTTCGTCCCCCTATCGTGAATAATACAAGACTTCTGAAATGTTAGATAGCAGCCTAATATTCGCATTATTCGCGATGACTCACATAAAAAAATTCATTAGCATTCAGCAGTTATCGTTAAATACGTTCAAAAAACATTAAACTGCAGATATTAAACTACGTAAAAATGAAAGACTTTGACTACGATTTGCATAAAAAGAACATGTCTAGAGCTTAAACAGCTAACATTTACTAAGCTGACCTAATTCTAAACAACAGCGAATGAGCTACTCGTTCCGAACGGAAATCTGCACCTACTGCGGACACAAAGCACAAAAACGGGCATTCGGCACACGTGGGCTGAACTTCTTGGCCCATGAAAAGGCTTATGCCTATTCGTCAGAGAATTCTGTATTCAAGGATTTTAAGCGCGAGTTCCCGTCGTCGCCAGCAGCAAAGAAAAGCCTGAGATTTATTACCAAGAAAAAAAAAAAAAAACATGCTTACCCTTTACTGCCTCCGATCCCATTGTACTGCCGGTGCTTTGCTGCCATCAAGCATTTTCTTCATATCTCTTTGCGACGTGAGTTTAACGGCTTAGAAATTTAGGTTTCGTGCGTAACTACGGAGTAGCTTTTATTTTTAACTGCAAAGGAACAAAAGAACGTCATACGTCGCCCGCTTGCTGGTATCGAGGAATGAATTCTGTTACTTTTTTAGTCTCCTTCAAGCCTAATATTTTGTGACTTAGATGAGTGCGATTTGCAAGAGAAGTAGGCGTTGAAACTAAAACGAATGAGGAAACCAGAAGTGACTGCGAGGATCTAATAGTTTTAGAAAGTGCGCACTCGTGAAGGCACTTCTCCGTCGGGCCGACTCAATGAGATCTACTGTGCTTTTGGGCCGCCATGCAGCGTCTCTATAATACATAAACGGCAAGCAGTAACTGTGAAATTGAATTTCGAGACGCTTAACGTTGTTTCTTTTGCCTTGTTTACGGCTGCAGAGTGCCGTCTGATTATTCCCGGCAGCATCACGCCCTCAAGGCTCATAATCACGTGTTTCGGCGTGAATATAAGAAAGACGTGCACGTGTTATATGGTCGACATAATTATGGGCCACTTTTCCGGCAGTACATTCAGACCGACTGTAAAAAGTACGCGCCGGTGCCGACGCGAGTGCAGATTCTTAGATGTGGGCTGATATTCATCCATGTTCCTAGGCTTCTCATTGCTTTTAAGAGTGGCCTTCAATGGCACAAAGGCTTCATTTCTTGCAGTCAATGACAGCGTGCTCTTCAGCGAACATTATAATGACCAAAAAATAGCAGATTGGAACATTTGAATTGGTTCATCAAAAAACCGCGCTCGCCACTTCTGAAACGTGTCCCGTTACAATTACTCACCTGAATTTCCAGTAAAGAATATATGAGTGATTCAAGCCATCTAGAGTGCTTGCACCAGCAGGCAGCATCATTTTGATGGCGTTTCTCTCTCCTTCTTCTTTCTCTTTTTTTTACGCATTGCTTCTTCACTTTCGGTCACAAGAGTTCTGGCGTTTTGTGTTTTAGGTTCCCACTAGCAGTTATGTAAGTACAGTAAAGGACTGAAATATGCATGCAACAGTAAAAATAGACAAATAGAACAGTTCAAGACCAATAAATAACTTCACTAATGAACCCTCAAGCAAAGCCTACAGATTTAAACTGGTACATTCTCTCCTTCACTAAAATCGAAAGGAGACTCTGCCCATCGCCGATAGCCGAAGTTACGGCAGGAACACAAGAGGTGAGACTATATACTTTAGCCTTTTGAGTTTCTTCGCTCTACGGTTCTATTTATTGAAACCTGGGGCAGGATGGTAACGTATCAGTATACGAGGTTCAGGTTGTAAAATATGCGAGCTTAGGTTGCGAAGTCTGTTCAGGCTGGACAAGGTGTACTACACTTCAGATGTTCGTGAAAGTATAGGTAGTAGTGCTATAGCACTTCTACCTAGACTTTTTCGTCACAGTGGGGCTCGTGATAATGGCAGCTAATTGAAGAACATAATCAGATCGTAGTTTTGGCACGTAAAACCCCTTAAATCTAATTCTAAGAAGCGTTGATGCCGAAGTCCATGCGGTGCATTGTTCTCCGTTTTTAAGCATGACATACTTTTTGCTCCCGTTGTCCGCGGCCTTCAAGAGACCTTTAGCGGAAATCCAGAGTCGTTATCGGGGCGCTCAAGACGAGAATGGGCGCAAGAACAAAACGAGAACCTGCGAAAACATCTGGTTATCGTTGCGAGAACAAAACGAGATCATCCGGGCCACCAGTCAAAACTTAAGATGCGGTCTCTGGCCTACGACACCTTCTACAGGACCGCTTTTCATATGCTAGTTACTGCCAAAATAAGTTACAAAAAAAATATTGCTTCCGATGTCTTCCTAATGTTTGTTCACAATATCACTCAAGCTGTAACTTCTAGTACGCTGAAATTTAATTTGTCATTTCCAATAGCGATATTCAAAAGGCAGATACAGTGCACCATACACTTGACTGTCATCTTTTGGCGCTCAGACAGGGTTGCCTGTGCGCTTTTCAACGCCAGCGGTCGGTGAGTTCCGTGGCGCGGGTTATGTGCCGCCTCCCCCGAGAGATGGCGCCATGCTGCGTGACCAGGCCGGCAGCGTCCGGCGCGCTGCGGATGGCTGTTTGGTCGAGACGAAACTTGCAATGAGGCTCAGTTCAAAACAGGTTCATTTCGGCTCAGTAAGCTTCCAGGCCTGCGCCGCGGCACCAATCTGCTTTTCCGGTAGCCATTCCATGCTTACATCTACTCTCGATTACGGGAGTGCCAGCATTTTTTTTTTTTTTGCTAGAAGGGTCGTTACCACCCGCATAATTACCACTTTTTCTCCGGTTATCATAAAACAGAGCAGTGAACAGCTTTAGATGTTCAAAGCGTCGTTTGGCTGCACACAGCAGCGTTTCTTTCGTCATGCGCCGAAAGCTGGCTCCGAAAGCGATTCTTGAGAAGGAGGAGCAGCTGACGTCAGCCATCCAATGCGTATCACGTTGCTTTCGCGCGAAGAACGCATAAACAGCAAGCAAATAGATGTCGAAGACCCCAGTTTTCCTCTGAGTGACAATGTCTGCGCAGCGGACAATAACAGACGCGGTACCAGCGAGCGCAAATGTGCGGCCATTCTGCAACCACTGCGAATCCCACATCGTCCCACCGGCGAGAGTCCTCTGCGTACCAAGAGAGCCTTTACGCCTGGTTTCCAGCCACCGCGCTTCTAATTCGTTCATTCCATTCGTTGCCTCACATCTGTAGCCAACGCTTAGCGCGTCAGCCATTGTATTTCCCAATGTCCCAAGCACAGCGCTGTAACGGTTGTCCCGCTTTTTCTTTATTTGCTTTTCAGTAGATTACAATGGAACATCGCCCTTCTGCAAAACATTAACAAAAAAATGTTGGTCGGAGTCTGGTTAGCTTTCCGACCGCAGGTTGCATCAAGGCCTTGGTAGAATGAGAGCCTTCGTAAGGGTTGATATAAAAGCACATGCGCTTTTTGTAACTTCCTTAATCATAATGCAAGCATTTTGGCCACGAATGAAACGTGCCATAAAGACTATACAGAGTGAGTGACAGAGGAAGAGATAGAGAAAAAAAAAGCAACAGTCGATCTTCCCTGTTTTTTTTTTTTTTTGCACCACATTGAATGAAGGAAGACAAGGCGGATTTAATTGGGTAATACGATGAGAAACAAGTTAATTACCGTTTCATAAATGAACGCGCCTGACAAACATGCCGCTTTCACTGCGCTGCGTTCCGCGCACACATAAATATGTTAATTTTCTCGTTAATGTTTTAATCTAAGGACTGCTGTAATCAAATATGCGGCAGTAGAAACAAACAAAACGCTAAAATCATTACCGCTGCGTCAATCTCACTGAATATTGTAAGTGTATTGTTTTTTTTCTTCGGTTATTCTTGCACTTACCTCGTCCTCTATTTTCGAACCAAGGCGTTCAGCATTCAGAGTTGCCTTCGAAGGAAAAAAAAAAAGCTATGATCCGAAGCTTAGGTAATGCTTCTACCAGACAGCAAAACAAGAAACGAAAAGCAGCCGAGTCGCGCGTTTCGAGACAAAAGAAGCATCTACCTAAAGCCCTCTTCGCTCACCTATCAGTAAGGAACCCAGAGGCGGTATCCAGAGAAATTTCCTGACCTACGCAATTCGAACGGTTCTTCTAACCGCGGCGTAAAACAGAACAAACAAGGTGAAAATGCCACGATGAGTAGCGTGTGTTTGCTGCCGATATCATGTACGCCGAGAAACGACTGGTTGGCGTCACCAATATTTCCGTTTTTTTTTTCCTTTCTTTTTCCGTTGAGCCGATTCGTTTCTTCCTTACCTTTCTCTCTTCTGCGTGGGGTGCCCATGTCTACAACTATATGGTATTATATATACTGCTATATCGCAAGTCATTGGGAGCCTTCGTTGTCTTCGTCTTCCCTTTACGTGGACAGTAAATTGATAAGTTTTGTAATCGTATTGTTTTCTAAAAACATGCCTGAGGAAAAGTATAGCACACACGTTCTCCGGTGCTTGTTTCCTTGCAATGTGGATGAGACAAGAAAGGTCGCAAAAGTGAGCAGGTAGAAGCGTATACGGTGAACAACACAGAAGCATAGGACGCTGTTAGGAGCGCCGCAAGAATGAAGCTAGAAAAATGAGCCAACTATACAGACCCAGTTAATTATTGCAGACACCACAGAATCACGTGGGTAAAAGCAGAATTGAGGACAGCTGCCTTGATAAAAAACAATACTTGAGTGTAATTTGCAAAACCAGAGTTTGATGCGGCACGTACGTTCAGCGCTTCGAAGCAGTACATTGAAAACAATAAAACTGTCTCTCAGCGATGACCTGATTTTAATTAGCAGACATGGTGTTCTTGAAACGCTATAAAAACAAAATGTGCGGCGCTCCAGAGTATTAAAATTCTGGTATGTCACGATGGGACGCCCCGCAAAAACAAAAAAAGGCAATATAAGCTTTGCAAGGATAAGAACAAGGCTATCCTGGAATGAAATTTCAGATGAATGAGTGCTTGCCCACTGAAAACAAAGAAAAACAAAGGAACACAAAGAAATAGAAAAAGAAAGAAAGAAAACCAGGTCTTTATTTACAATATTGTTAAGTTTCTGTGGCACATAAATAAGAGAGAGAAGTTTAATGATGCGAAATGCAGAGAGATCGGCCTGAGGTATATTCCTCTAACCAGCCACTCGGCGTTTGGGGGAAGAGGAAAAGGGAAGCACGAACAGCCTGCTGTAATGGTGGAATGCTTTTGTGTAGGTTGAGGAGTGCGGTCGAAGACGACGAGGTTAAGAACTTTGAGTATGCGTAACGTCCAGCTGTCAGCTTTCAGCATCTGCGCTTCTTCAACCCGCCCCCGTTAGCGGGCTCCACATAGGTTATCAGTTTCTGCAATCTCTGTATTATTCTGGAATCAAACTCCGTTGCAATGGTTCATGAACCATTAGGTATAGCATTTTGTGGTGAAGCGGCCAATGAGAAGGTGCGTTTTTAATTCTAGGCTGGATTTGTGGTGCTTAGAAGGGTTTGCTTAACTTTCTCTCAACCTTTCTTTTTCCTTTCCTGCAACGACAGAAGGTGAGTCTTTCGCTTTACGTATTGGTACATTTAGCCATGAGTTAGCGATATGAGTGTTAATAATATTTTATGCGTGTAGGAAAAAGGGAGATAGAACGAGAAAGAGGGGGCTGGGCTCATTAATGTGTGCTTGCGAGGTTTACCTGTTGGCATGCCTAGCATGGTATTTCAGATTGGTATGATGAAAGATGAAGTGATATGCACATTGCACGTCGCAGATATAAAACATGCACAAGAACTTCTTATAGGAGCAATGGATTATAGCTATTGTGTGTCATTTTGCGCAGAGGGCGCAGCGTGCTATTTGTGACAACTCAGAGCAGCACTAGTAACCTATTCTTATACGCCTCAATGTGCGAGTTTCGCAGGCCATGTGGCCCCAACAAATATGCTGGGTACGCACGCACTTCGGCTAAAGGTCAGAAATTTATATTAAACATAAGAAGATAAGATCGCCACGGTACCTTGCGTGCAATGTACGCGAATACGTACTTAATCTGTGCTTGCAGGTGTTTCACATTAGAAAGAAGAGTTTTAATGTCTGCATGTAATATTGATCAGGTAATGTAAGTCCTTGACCTATGCGACACGTACTGAGCGCGTGAATTGATGCTGCCTAGGCCTCGCAATGAAGGCACATTTAAGCTTCCTTCGAGACGTTGGCTCAATGAGTGATACGGTTGTTCAGTGTTGTGGTGCATTTTGTGTATGAGAGTGCCAGACAGTTTGCATGCCTGGCATTACGGCTGCTCCCACTGACTCAGTAAAATTGTACACATTAATGTTAGGCAGGTTTAAACAAGCAAACAATTTATTGCAAACACGAGAACATATGTGCGTTTCGGTGCAAGCATGGCCTGGTTTGAAAAGGCTGTTAAGATTTTGCTTCATTATCCACTGTTGGGAGTTGTTTATACCGCTAGACAAATGCGCATGGAGGAATTCGGAAATACTCTTTTCCGTGCTCTTTTTCTTCTTTCTGGGGTTTTACGTGCCAACACCAGTTCTGATTATGAGACATGCCGTAGTGGAGGGCTTCGGATTAATTTTGACCAGCTGGGGTTCTTTAACGTGCACTACAACGCAACCACACAGGCGTTTTTTTTCATTTCGCCTCCATCGAAATGCGGCCGCCGCGGCCAGGATTCGATCATGCGATCTCGTGCTCAGCAGCCCGACGCCTTAGCAGACTGAGCCACCGCGGCGTGCTCTTTCCCGTGGTTTAGCTGCGCCGACTACGCTATGTATCTGCACCGTGCAATCACAAGAATTGAAGCTACTGCCCACAGTAAATGATATCAGATATCACTGATAGCCTCGGTCTTTCAATTCATAATTCTGCCAATGAATCCTGTGTGAGCAATCCTATACCTGCGTTCATCTGCATGTTATTGTATATATAGACTGCAGGTGGCAGTTATTTGGATTAGCTTTTGTGTGTCATTTTGCAGCCGGTCTTGCTTACAGACGCGAATAGTTCATTATGGAAGTAAATGGCAGCGGAGCTATTGCCCAAGAACGCTCTTGAAGTGCGGCTCTGAGCCTGATCAGCTAACTGGCGTCCTTATGTGATCAGCCCCGACAGCCCTGCAGCTACTTTCGCAGGGTGTGAAGGGTACCTTTATAAACGCAAGTTATTTTTTCCTTACCATTTTTCATTGGTAAACCGCTCGTGCGTATATGCGAACCACGTTACTTTAATCTTACACTCCCGGAGCGCTGCGCACGGAAATAGGCACAGCCATGAAGAAGAGGGGAAATGGCCCGTTTCGCGAGTTTCAAGAGTTTCCCAATGGCTGCTATTATTGCAACGGCGCGACCTCTTGACGTGAAGTTATTTTCGTTTCTACATTGTGGAGATCAGGAGAGGAACACTTAGATCCGGCTGAACTACGTTGTCCTTTTTTTTTGTTTATTTAGACATTTAAACGTCCTCAGTTTTTCTTTATGTCAAATTGGCTGTGGATAAAGGGCATGGCTTTGTTTGTTACAGCATAATTTCACTGTAGCACGTCAAAGAAAAGCTAACTATGTTATATCCCACGTTTATTGAATAATTATTTATAGTGGGGGCAAATATTTTCTTTTCTTGCGTCTCCGGCTTTTGGCGTGTGGTCAACGTAGTTATCGACTGTGTCGCCAAGTGCAAGCTGTCACTCAATAAAAAGAAATGCTATGCGTCCGATGGTGGGTTGCAAACGCGGTTCTCCCCACGCAGCAGTCCGATTTTGTGCACAGCGTGATCGGACGCCTGAGCAAGCCGAGACAGATGCGGCGAGGCCTCGTCGTCTGGCTGAGACTCATGTTCAGTAGGCGGCGCGTTTGGTACATCATTATACATATATCTTCAAATGGTGTCGTGCAATAACTATCTGTGAATTCTCATGTCCTGGGAGGGCGCCATGCGCGTAGCAGAACTGTGGATGCTTTAGCATACTCCTAACTCTGTATAACACAAGCAGCCCCGGAAGCATTTTTTTATTATTTTCCGAGGACCACAAAAAA
Organism: Dermacentor silvarum; assembly: GCF_013339745.2. Classification (NCBI taxonomy): domain Eukaryota; kingdom Metazoa; phylum Arthropoda; class Arachnida; order Ixodida; family Ixodidae; genus Dermacentor; species Dermacentor silvarum. The sequence continues at coordinate 71,665,960 of NC_051157.2, read as the reverse complement.
ATGCTAAATCGCCAATTCAAAGTTGATAACTCCGCAATAACACCTACTCTATGGCAGTCTTGGAAGCAGCCCTTCATAGGTCGTTTAAAGCGTCCAAAACTGACATATTTGCACATGGCTCCAATTCAAATACCTATGTAGGTACTTCGCGAATGTAACATTACACCCCTGATGTTAGCACTTTGTAGCGCTCATACTTTGGTTCTCTTTCTGTGCAGCCTATACTTTGTGAATGCTCACCCTTAAGCGTGGGTCTTGTTGGCACCGAAAACGTAGTAGCTAGGGGGTACTAATAGGAGCAGCTAAAAATCCAGATGGAGCTGCACATATTCGATTTAGTTGAAGCACTGCCGCCTATAAGAACCGAAACGCGCACCAGCACATTTTAATGACGCCGCTTGCATGGTGCGCGATAAAGACGAAGGCCAGAAAGAAGCTAAACAGTATCACGACAGGTAAATTTAATATTTTTTTGTTTTGCTGCGACTTTCTTAATTTTGTCTCTATAACGTGCTTAAGTAAATGCATCGTCTTTCGTATTCTTATATATAACATGCTTTAGTTCGATATTATTCATGCACGAACCAGAAGGAGGATCATTGTAATGTCTTACCGTTATCCCATATCCTCCTTACACGAACTAGATTCAGTATTGGCTAAGGGTAGCGTGTTTGACGCGTCATTCTAGGTTGATTAGGTGGATGTTAGGCACGATAGATTTTTTTATAGGTATGCGTCAAAAGTACCTGTTTATAGTAAAAATGGTTCATTTCAATGTGCGCCGAACGCACGCTTTCAAAGTCGGTAATGGTACGACAGGAAAATTTGGTTAAGTTTCCTAAAGTAACGATGGAATGACTCCAGTTGATCATACGGCGATATGAAAAGATGACGTTAAAGAACCTTGGATAGTGAAACTTGATCAGGAACCCTGGAATGGTCCATCTGTCAAAGTCCGTTGTGCTTCGTGTCGTTCACCTCTGACAATCAAGCTCACCATGAAGACAGTTAATGAATAATAGCGCTGGATAATACCGATAGTTCGCAATAAAAACCTGTATAGCGTAAATCTTAGCGTGTATCTACATTTGCTACATTTGTGCATAAAGAGTCGTATTCTGATACGCCGACACCTCCTAAAGCGGCACCCAGACCGGCCTGTTGCAGACGGACCGTTCCTTCCTCGTGTTCGTGGTCGAGGCTTGCCCCGTCGTGCTCGAGCACTGTTGTACAAGATAAGGGTTGGGTCTGTGTTGATGCGCGAACGCCTATACCGACAAGGACGTGTGGACAGCCCGTCGAGTACGTTTTGTGGCTCCTGTGAGACACTTGAACATCTTGTTTTAGAATGTCTCGCATTCGTTGCGCAGCGCGCATTGCTAATTAAATAATATAGACTTATTGGACTGCAATGTGCGACCCTTGACGATTGCTTGTTTTAAAGGGGGTGCGCTGCTTGATGTGACCAGGCCCATCGAGCCCTGCTAACATTTCTGAAGGATACTGCCTTGGCCTCCCGCTTATAGACATAATTTGTGTTTTTGTTTTGTTCCGTCTGTGTCTCCGTCATTTGTTTATTTCCTATTTTCTTTCCTCCTACTTTCATTTCCTCTATTCCGTCCTCCTGAAAGAGTAGGCAGGCGTTGTGCTTCTCTCGGTGGCGGTTGTCAACATGCTCCCTCCCTATTTCTTTCATGTCTTTGTGTGTATATGTGTACAAACCAAATAATAATAATAATAATAAAGAGCCTTATATAAGTGCGGGTAATTATACTTCTTAAATATAGATGTTTGTACCTGTATAGATACCCATATGTTTTGTACTTCTGTATCCCAATTTTGTACTTGTATTTGCTGTAAATGATGCTAAGGATAAGGGAAGGAATACCGTCAAGCTGCCTTTATGCAGATTTTTGTTCCTTGCCCTTGCATGTTTTCTTTTTTTACTTCTTTGCACGAAAAGGAGGTAAAATGCGGAAATAAAGTTGAAGTTAAATATTGTCTTAAAAAATAGATTCAATCATTCGCGGATTCTACATGTTACCGTGCAGTTGGGTTATAAGACACGTTCTCGTCAGGGGCTGCGGATAAACTTCATTCAGCGCGGATGCACGGAGTACGTGATGCCCATGATTTTTTGCATTCAGACTACCATCAGAATGCGGCCACCCCAACCTGATAACATACCAACTGACTAAGCAGCAGGACGTAATAGCGAATGAGTCGCCGTCGCATTTAATATAGACCTGAACTTTGGTGCATAACAATGTTGCACTCGAGCTTGCGCTCTTTGCCCTTCACGTGGCCGGAGGTCGGACCGATGGGCTGATGCTTAAATGAGCGGAAGCTACAGCACTTGCGAAACGTAATTGACCTGTGTAGATCCCCGTGGGCAACGCCCTCCAGCTGAAACTTCACAGAACCTCCATTTATGGCATACATGACAAAAAAAGAGCAATCCGAAATCATGTAAGCTTCCAGATGAAATTGTTTTTACATGGCGGGTATGGTAGCATACCATTACAATAAATTACGGTTAAATTACAATTAAGTGAAGCTGCTCGAAAACTAGGCCGATGAAATGCGCTTGCGAATGCAAGCTTGATCTATACGTATAGGGAGTACATTTAATATAATTTAGCAAAGGAACCTCTGATATTTATTTGCGTTTTACGTAGATTATATATTGATTTAGTTGATAAAATTTAAGAGGTGTTTTATTTATTGAAAGTAAACAGGTCTTAATCTGCGTTTTTCATGTGTCTTGCTTTTAATTTCTTCTCGTATTGTTATTGGTTACTACCCACAGTGCCACGTTGCTCGATGTCTCAGAACCAACTAACCCATCTACGGCAGCTTATTCCCTTCCATGCCCCGTCCTAGCTGGAGCATGTTACGTAAGAAAGAATGTCTTACTTACATAAATATCTTGCGTTATTCTTCACTGTACTTTCATACATCTCGTTCCTTCCAAGCAGTGAAAATAACATCAACTCGATAAGCGATCCCCTTCATATTAAGACGTATTCTTCCATTGCTAGAATTTCGTGTCTGCTGCAAAGCGTACATCGCCACGTGACAACCTGTCGCGCGCTCGTGTGTCGTTCCTAAGTATCTCTTGACCTCGCCTGCTTAGGCGACGCTAATCCCTTGCAGGCTGAGGTCCCATTGAACAAGATACAGTGGAGATAAACACTATTGAGTCTCCTCACGAATGCCCCAAGAGGAAGTAAATTTCCTGTTCGCACTCGTGGCGCTTATGAAAACACGCCACTTATGCCTACTTCTGGGCTAAAGAGGCCTGATCCCAGGATTAAAATTTGGCTGCTAGCGAGCCGAACATTTTCTTTGAACAGACTGTAAACAATTTCAGTTTCCATGGACGTGGCGGCCTGATTTACTTGATCACAGCTTTGATCGGTATTATTATGATCGGTATTATAACAAAACACATTCCCATTTTGTATAGAGTCTACAATTTAAATATGTCAGACATACAACAGGAAAGTATTACATAACAGACAATGCGTACGTCATTATCCATCATTATCATTATCCGTAATTGAAGATCAAATCTTCTGACATAATCGATATGTTACAGCATACTCGCCCAGTTATCTCATATGCTGGATGGGGTGGTCATCGCATTCTTTAGGACTTCTATGTAGCCCATGAACCATTCTATTTGCTCGCATGCATGACAATCTGTATAGACTGTCATGCATGCGTGACACCAGTGTAGACTTACACTGGTAATCTTAATTAGAATAGTTAAATAGAGCGTGAAACGTTTTAGCAGACATGATTAAAAACAAGTCAGCCATACTGAAATCTTGCTTCCTAAGGAGGGCATCGGTTTTCTGACAACGAGGGGAAGCGAGAGGGGCGAGGGGGGGGGGGGGGGGCGCAATAGTCTTGAGGCTCGTAGAGCTAGTCTTCGTCCTCATACAGAGCGTACTAGCTAGCGTTAGCCAGGCTGTTAAAAAAAGAGAAGACAAAACTTATTTACTAAGACATGATGGGACACTTATGGTGCTTGGTGATCAGTTCCCTTCCGCCACCAGGATAATTCTTGCACACCCGTTACCTGGCAAATTAGAAAATACATTAAAAAGTTATAACCTCCAAGTAAAAGGCGGGAATTACCATAGATACTCTTTAATCGCGTCCCTAAGCTTCAAGTTCGGTCAGTGTCAGTGCGCTATGTTCGGCATAATTCTTTTTTGCGCTCTTTACTTATAGCACTCGCAATGCGAAAAGTGACGCGTGGCCAGGTGCGCGTGTACCACGACATCAGTGGCCACAAAAGGTATTTATTGCAACTAATTCCGCTCATTGCCTGAGTCGGAAACCACATGGGTTGTTGCGTAATCTGAGATCATCCCGAGGATGACGAAACTCACGAACAGCGGAAGCCGATACCATGCCCCGACAGGATGCGACTTAGAGGTGGTTGTGAGTCAGGCAATGAGCGGAATTACTTCCTTCAAATTTTTGCCAAATCACTTTTGGGGTCACTTGCATCGCGGCAAACAGGAGCGAAGTCGCGCGGCATGTTACTTATTCTGCGGACCACAAGAAAAGCGCGAAAATATTTATCGCACGGGACAAAGTGCTCTGAAAACGACTGAATGGACAGCTTTAGGAAGCAATAGCTTTCCCATCGGAAGTTGGACTTATAATTCACAATGTCTTAACATTTAACAACATTAATATAACCGGCTAATTAGTGCACATATATTATACATCTAGTGGAAGAGGACTGATGACCAAACACTGTTGGTATCATAACCATATACTGTACCGTTGCAGTGACGGTGAACAACCACACTGGCACAAAGCAAGTCACGGGACTAACTGTGGATTGGTCCAGTAAAACAAGTAACACTCAGTCCAATGACAGCGAGCACACTCGTCGATAGTCCCAATCTGATCTGCGCATCAGAAGTGTCGGTTATTTATACATGGCTCAATGAACCTTCTATGGCGTAATCGCTGGCGCTCCTGTAAGTTCATGAATTTACACCACTAATCGCGTCGTGAACGCAATGTGATTATAGAAGGCTTGACGACAACATAAGCAAGAGATAGAACCAGCTATAACTTCCGAGCAACTGCCGATACAGAAAGGCGCGTCTTGCGCTGAGCGATACCATTTAAAATTTGTTAGCTGGTTAAAGGTAGTCACCGAGAAAGATAAAAGAGCACACGTGGCAATAGAGGGTCCTGAATATTTCGCAGCATCTGTTCGAACAAAGATTTTGCGCTCACCGCTGCACTTTTCTTGCTCAAATCTTGCAGAACGATCGTATTTTCAGGTCTTCTTCGTTTAGCATAACACTTACCACAGCTAATTGCCTAGTTTTTAAGAAACAATTGCAAATTTGCCTTCACTTACGGGGATGCGGTACGAGCATAGACATGTGTCGCCGCCTGCCGGCTTCTTTTTTCTACACCTGCCTGCAAGCGGCGACACATGTTTATGCTAGCACTGCTTCCCCGTAAGTGAAGGCAAATTTTCACGCTTTCAAGCGAAGCTTGTATACGCTAGCCTACGCCGGCGATGTACCGCTAAAAAACCAGCTGCTCGGCACGCGCTCGTGCCACTGATCCCGCGTTCATCGTCGTCGTGTGCTTCCACAGCTGGCTGCGTTGCCGGTAATTATTCGAGTGCAGAATTTCACTTCTCTACTGTCATCGTAATGGGGAGGCCGCGTTTACGGGAGTATGAGCCATTGCTAAAGGGGGTATGAGCCATTCGATGTCTTACGGAACGGACGGATTTAATTTTGAAGAAATTTAATGGAAATCCCTCCAGAATGCCGATCCTATAGGGTGAGGGCCTCCGAAGCCCAGGCGAAACGTCATCGAAAAGCCGCGGACCCCTAGTTCAGGGAGCGCGATGTTGAGGCCAAACGTCAGCGTCGTATAGCCCTCCAGGAACCCAACAACGGTGATGCACGAATCTGCAACTGTAGAGCCAACTACCCCGGTGCGACGGCCAGGTTTAAACGTGAGTTTCTCAATGGAAACTTTGGAGCCAGCTTCAGCGCGTGTTACCGGTTGTGGCTCGAGCCAAATGAGGTACACGTCAGTGCCATTCGTTCGGAGGAACACCGAAGAAACTCACGACAAGCTTTGCTTACCCCCATTTCCTCGACAGAGGAAGGGCTACTAATTTTTCTTAAAAAGCAGGCAATTAACTATGGTAAGTGTTATACTAAACAAAGCAGACCCCAAAATGCGAACGTTCTGCAAAATTTGAGCAAATGCAGTGCAGCGGTGAGCGCAAAATCTTTTTTTTTTTTTCGAACAGGCGCTGCGATATATTGAGGACCCTGTATAGTGTATCATTTTTTAGCAGTTTGTCTAACTTAACTGGAACACCCTGTATCGTTCCAATAGCGACAAAAAGAATGTTGCAACAGCCTGTGTCGCAGCTAACGTTAGCAAAGCTGTTCAACGAAAAAAAAAAGTTTTAAAAAATTAACAAGTACTGCCTGATGCAAGATACAATTATAACACCTAAGGTGTTCAGTTGCCGGAGGTCTCACGACCGAACACTATAGATCTTAAAAGCGTATCTTTCACCGAGTTTTTTTTTTTTCGTTGAAAAGCTTAGCTAACCTAGCCGGTACACTCTATACCATGTGTCCCAGCTAACTTTAGCCAAGCCGTTAAAAAATGATTTAAAAACAGGGTGCAATATACGATTGTAAGATCTATGGTCTTCGGTCGTCAGTCCTTTGACGACCGAACAACGTCGGTCTTATCATATCAGCGTAGGTCTTGTCTTATTAGAGGCCCAGAGCTGAGCACTGCATCGGCAGCATTGCTTTGAATTTGATGAAGCTTGGTCAGATTATGCGTGTTTGAAATGTACAAGTAATTCCGCGTTTCTGTTTAATATTGTTACAATAAACGAGAACAAGCCTACTGTTTTATGTTATGCTGCATCCGCAGGAAACGACTTTCTAGACATAGAGTCACCTGTTTCTTTTTCCTGCACCAAAACCATCCCCATGTGAGGCAAGCTGGGGCCAGTGACATAATAGATGAGGCAAGAAGTACTCGCTGTACGTGAACATCACACATGCGTGCGGGGTCGAGGAGAACACCATGAGGGGTCGCAGAGAAGAATCTGTATTTTGTGTTTCTTAACGGCTGTTACTCGCGGGCTTGTAGCAGCGGTAGGCTGCTAACGCCGTGCGTGGTGCGACCCAGTCACGCCTCTCTGCCTGTTGGACCGTATGCCGATAGCTAGGCTGACGGATGAAGATGGATGCTCACCCCGATATCCTTGCGGCGTAGACAACGTGCAACTACATTAAGACGGTTTGACCGAGCTGCCATTAACGACGTAGCAGACATCGGTCTTCCTTCTTTTCTCTTTAACTCCCTCAGCACCAATCACTTCGATCGCCCGGCTCCTCCTAGGCCGCTCAGTGGTAGGAGCACTTGTCTCCAGCACCACTATTTGCAAGTGAACTGCTGAAAAACTAAATAAAGTCCACAAGGAACTGGGCGCCAAATGTGACCCTGATGACGGAGTAACTGTGCCTCGGTTCTTGTTTTTCTCTTTAATGCATGATACTTAGGAAATGCCACCTTTATGCGCTGGTGGCTACTGCTTTTCACATAGACAAAATGCATACCAAAAATGAAACAAGAAGTCAGTCAGCGTTTTAGAAAAAAAATATGATTGATTCCTCTTTCATTCGAATCGGTAGAACACGAAATGCAAGATTGCATGAAAATAATGTCTGCATTGTTTACCATAAATCCATGATTATTGTTCTTGCTTATAAACTTGTAGATCGGACTATGACTAGAAGATGATGACATGCAGTGTTGCCAGTATCATGCTTAACTCGTAAGAATTCTCATACTTCCGCCAATCTTCATATTTATGTTGACAATATGTGTGACAAATGAGTGCTTCTCCAGAGCATTGTAATAAGGTGTACATAAAGGAAGGGCATCGACTGAAACAGAATACATCATACGCCACTATATTTCTACAAAACTTGGGAGGTTCATGTCTCGATATTGCATCTACCTGAGTGCTTCTATTTATTAAGCATACTCTTAGTTTTGGCTGTCTTTTGTGTCGAAAGTGTACACCATGTGCAGACGAACGATGGCCATGAAAAGAGTCTAGCACTTGCCTTTTTTTTTTTTTTCGTGTCACGAACAGAAGCTCCACGCGATAAACTCCCATCGTTTGCCCCATTCTCAAGTCTGTTTTACTAGTTACGGCATGACCTAGCACACTTGTATTAGCGTGAGCAACAAAACATTAGTAACCCTTTCCCTGCCGAGGAAATGGGAGTAATCGAACTTGTCGTGTGTTTCTTCGGTGTTCCTCCGAATGAATTAAACTGACGAGTACCACGTTGTGCTCGCACTGCAGCCGGTGACACGCACTGCAGCTGACTCCGAAATTCCGGTTGAGAAACTCGCGTTGAAACCTGGCCGTCGCACCAGGGAAGTTGGCGCTAGCGTTGCCGACGCATGCACCACCGTTGTCAGGTTCTTGGAGGGCTAGACGACGCTGACTTTTGGCCTGAACATCGCGCTCCCACAACTCGTGGTCCCGGCTCTTCGATGACGTTTCGCCTGGGCTTCGCGGAAGCACTCACGCTAGAATCGGCACGTCGATGACGAGCCCTTTCGCGAGTGCGTTTATTCTGGATGCATTTCCATGAAATTTCTTCAAAATGAAATCTGTCTGTAACGTAAGACAATGAATGGCTCATACCCCCGTAAACGCAGCCTCCCCATTACGATGACGGAATCGAAGCGAAATTCTACGCTGGAACGATTAACGGCAACGCAGCCAGCTGTGGAAGCAGACGACGACGATGAATGCGGGAGCAGTGGCACGAGCGCGTGCCGACCATCTGTGCAGCTCTAAGAGCAGCTGGTTTTTTAGCGTTACATCGCCAGCGCAGGCTAGCGTGTACAATTTTCGCTTGAAAAGAAAAGTGCGACAAAGTCACACCTGACATTTATGTTCAATGGAGCCAACTTTCTATTAGTTGCCACTCGTCCCCAGTGTCTCTACTTGGTAAAAGCGGTGTCCTGTGTTGAGTTCGACTTTCTTAGGTGGTAATCTCTTAAAGAATTTGTAAGCCATTTCTAAAGAAACAAATTGATTGGAGTTACTTGGAGGACCTAGGGTACCACCAGGTGGAATTCCTTTGCCCTAACACATTTCAATTAAAGTGTGCGCTTTTGAAATGCTCGTAAAAAAATCCAATGTCTTGCAGCATGCCATAGGGATACACGCGCAGAAGTGTCGGCTTTATTATGCTCCTCAATTTCCACGTGAAGCAGAACACACTTGAACGTCCCTTTGATACCGGTACTCCTCAGAAAGGAAGGTTCGAAAACTTAGCGCGAAGGGCATCGCTAGATAGGCGTTGCGGGGTGGCTTTGATTGAGGACGGGTACATGATGCATATCGCAGATAAATGTAGCCATATAATTCCTGTTGGGTACACAAAGCAAAAAATGGAGGACGCTTAAGCTTCGCCTTTAAGAGTGGAATGCGATATCATTCGAAGATCCTTGACTGCTTCTCACGCTTCTCTTCAACTGCAGCTTATGTAACCGTAATGTTTACCGAGAAATGCAGTGGTGAACGCTATGCACGAAGGCGCGATTTCTGGTAGAAACGTGGCCTCTTACGTGGGCCGACCTTCTGGTATTGTTTCGCACTTTTAATATTTCAGTCTGAGAAGGCCTAACATAAAAGGCATGCACTGTCTGTGTTTTGCTTCATGACATTTGTTTGTGAGCTGTCATTCTCAAAACCGAGGAATAGCTTTGTAAAGAATGTAGGACATAGTGATAGCAACTTTAGTGGCAAAACAAGTATTTAGTCTACGGAGCGCCTGCATGGTTGTGGTTCGGAATGATTTTTCGCCGAACGACGGTCGGCGCCGACACCGAATTTTTTGCGACATGGGGCCCTTAACGCTTTCGCGTTAAAATAGCGTCTACGGTACCGAATGCTTATATTTTCTACAGTTGCAGCTGTACACAAATAAATACGTTCGGAGCATCATTACTCTACGTCCAACATCAATCATTGTGGTTTTCCGTTTCAGAAATCCTAGAGTACATCTCAGACTGACAATAAGCGTTCCTGATGCAATTACTTCAAACTTATAATTTCCGCGACTGTGTTATCAAAGGGCTTCCAATTGCCACAGATGCAGACTCACAGATAGAAACTAGGACGGTGCCCAAATCTGGGACAGTACCCAGACTACCCCAGAGAGTTCGCTAGTGTGCACGAGCAAATTAATGCGAGCCCCGTTCATGTTTATTACAAACTCGTTTCATGTAGTTCTCCGCACACAGTGATCACTGCCGGAAATTGGTTCAACCGTGGAAGATGAAAAGTGTGCGGCTATCAGGTCTCTGGCTGTGGGGAACTCTCGCAGATTTGGATGAATAGCGGCTATGATTGCAGGAAATGTTTCGTTCCTTGCCAGCTAGTCCCCCACAAAAATAATGCATGATATTCAAATGCATGTCGAAAGACATTCTATTGAAGGTAGTACAAAATCAATAGAAATATTACAGTAAATCTTTTTGTAAGGGGTAGCTCGAAAGTTCGATAATTACTTGAGAGCAAGTCACTGCAATAACAGCTACGTGGCCCTGCTTATGCGACGAAGCTTGCCTTTACAATTGTCAGATGTGTGTGATAGTTTTCCGAGTAAGTGTCCGCTTAAGGGTACATGATGAAGGAGGTCCCCTTTGATTCAGAAAACGTTTATACCTTTGTCACGAGCCTATCAAAATGCGACAGAAAGCAAAATTAGGCGAATAATAGCGATCGCGTTTCTAGGATATTATACCTGAACTCTCTGACTTCTGAAACACATCGAAATGGGTTAAACAAGACGCAACTCCTTGCAATTTATATTCATTTCCGTATTACCTATGACACAATCAGGGGGATCACCTCTGCAAAATTTCTGCTCACTTAACACATGACCAGGTGGTGAGTACTTTAAGCACTTGATATCTAAATACGTAAAGAAATTGTTCAAGACATGACGTTGCCCTATATGTAAGTTTCAATGGGTTCCACCACACTTATATGGTAACGTAAATAAAAAGGTAAACCCTTAGAAGCCGAAGTCATGCATTAAATACAAAACGTGATAGTTCTAACGAACTAAAATCTCGTAAACGAGACCATTCACATCGAATTTCTGCTATCCAAAAACCGACATTTATGTTATACCCTCACGTTCTGCGACGTCAACGTTCTGAGCAAAAAAGCCAGCCTATCTGTTTTGTTACTAAACACTGCCACCCACTATCGCATATATGTAGAGAATATCGATTGCTTGGTCTTGCTTCAAGTTGTCCAATGTCGTCTAGATTACCCCAACTTGAACTTAAGTTTAAGAGAAGCCACTCGATTTGTCGCGCACTTTGATGGGCTCGTTCCCACTGGGACATTCGGAGTTTGAGCGAGGCTCCGCTTGCTGCCACCGAAGTGCCACGTCGTTCACATTGTTCGCCCTTCGCACTGTCAAAGTCGCTTCCAGCTTTCGAAATACCGACAAAAACAAGGCAGACTACTCGACGGTGTTCCACAAGCCCAATTTTCAAAGTATGCGTCAACCACCTCGAGCATTGAGTTTTCCCTCCTCACTTTCGCAGTTTTCTCCGCTTGCAATGAGCTTGCGTGCTACATTTTACGTCAGTTCACCCGTCACGACATTATCCTTGCACTTGACGGGGGAGCTTGTCGCACAGAGCCGGACAATTGCACGCATCCTCTATAAACATCTCCGCGGTCACGGCCATACACACAGACTTTAGGGAAATCTGCAACATGTCGAGCTCGAACGTTGTCGCTGCCATTTGTAGAGTGCCACGCAGTATGATTCAGTTTATGACTCAAGCAATGATTGGCACAGAGTGAGAGATACCAACGGCAGCGGCTGCATAAATTGGTCTGGAATAGATCAGTGGTGGAGATGGCATATCTGCGGAATCCATCGCGGCCGAAGGGGATTCCGCATCGCTCTAGTCTCTGAATGTTCTAGTGTGAATGAATCAAGAGCTATAGGCAATAAATTGCGATGGCCACACCAATGGCTGAACACTACAAATACAGTAAATCCCGTATGGCCTATGCTAACATGTCTAAGTGGCAAACGATTTACAAAGCCTGTGGCAATGTCAGCTTGTCTTAGCTGAAACAAATGCTGTCCCAGCTTTTCGGGCTAAACAACAGTTTTATACGGCACCACCAAACACATCCATTTGCTACCTAGATAACTACGCAGTTGCTTCTTCTGAAGCATGCCACACTGTGCAGCTAGTATGCAGTCATAGTCCCGGGAAAATTATCTCCGGACGCATCGGAGTTCTTTGAGATGTGTATAGCTAACGCAAACATAGGACTTAGGTATGAAACGGAAGAAAATGGGAGCACTAATGTTTGGATTCTTTTGCTGCCCCATTACAGCCAGGACGACATCGAAAGTGCATCGCGCTGCACTCAATCTCGCGTCTTGCAAAACCAGCGCATGATGCTTGGACGCGTAAGTACAGTAAGATTTTTTGAGGTGGGAGAGGAGGGGTGTGCGCTAAACGAGGATAGTCGTTACGTAGAAGCGCACGCGCACTCGCCCGGGGACTTTTTATTGATGCCGTTTTATCCCGTTGCCTGCTTCTGTCATACTATATCGCTTTCACGGAGCAGGGTTACTAAACCGCCAATCCAGGAAGAGAATTACAGAGGAATGATAGGAAAACGCAGATACTGAGTTAAAAATGGAAGTAAAGGTAAATGGTAGTATTAGTTAGCACCAAGTTTGGCGGTTGCACAATTGCGGCACTTTTTCGTTTCTCCGACACTCCGCCTTACAAAAGCACATGAAAAAAAAAAAAGAAATGACGGCGTCGAGAAAAGCTGATTTATTATTTATTCTGTCAGCTGCATTTCTTCCATCCTCGAAGAGGCAGGACTTGTGTCGAGTGAGCTCCTGAACAACTTTGCAATGTGGTGGATGTGGTTTAAATTATGTATCCGGGACCTGAAAGAGGTGCAGTGTAATGCTAACGCGTTTCTCTGGCATTTACCGCTAAATTGCTCACTGAATTATATTTCCTTACCCCCAAAAAGCGAAGTGGACTGAGCCGTAGACACTAATTTGTGTGAGAGAACACTACTCGAAGGCTAAACAAAGTAATCATGTCACGGGCAACTTCTAATTCTTTATTACGTGCCTATTTGCAATTCATTTCGGCACACTCTTCGATCCATTCAGGGAAGACCGTCGCCATATACTACCGTTAGTGTTCCCTTCAGTAGGAATCGCCTGTAGAGCGTGCTTTGCCACGTCATTTTTTATGTTGCGGGAAAGCCAACCTTTAAGGGTTTGTACAGATCTTAAGCGCGGGGTGAAGTCTGATTTACCCATTCAAGTGCACTTAAAACGCAGGATTTACAAAAATTACTCACTGTTGCAGTGTGTGGGATCTGCGTGATCTTAAAGCGAATGGTCGCAGGAACATCTGGCCTGCAAGGAGTAAACGAGCGGAGAAAAAAAGCGCAGGTGTGCTGCCGTTCTCATGTCATCGTCGTCACGCTCTCGTCATTTCGTTTCGTCATGTCACCGTCATCATCTCCATCGTTGTCACACCGTAGTTGCCGTTCCGACATCGATAGCTCTGCCACGCTGTCGTGCCGTCTACAGAAACATGTTGACGACAACTTGTGCCGTCATCATCGAACACCGTTAGCGACGTCAGCAGTATGCCATACTTCAGAAGTGCTACTCGCGTGTCCGTTTAGTTTTTTTGCGGTCTACAGAATGCTATCCACTTAGAATGACAAAAGTATTCGATTAATCTTGCGCAATATTTTAAACTACAAGCACATGTCGTGGTTCTAAAGCGATTCATACATCATACGCTTCCTAACAGAGGTCAGAGTCCCTGCTGTGACCGCTATGACCGAGTAGAAGACGATAAGACAAATCTACTTAGCTCCCTACCTGTCTGACGCCATTAAAAAGAACTTTCAGCGGCACATTCAAAGTTCGCACTCATTCACGCTAAACAGAGCACCGAGATTCGATAACATATGCATCCTGTGACCCATTTACGTACAGACTGAGGGGCCGTTTTTCGAAAGTCTGTGGGACGTCCTTGTATGTATATAAGTTTAGCTGCCAATTTAGGATAGCGCGCTCTTAACTTCTCATACACATTTAAAAAAGGTTGTAGTTACGCCTTACTTGTCGCACTATTCGCTACCTTGGTATAAGTGCAGTAGGTCATGATAGGGTAGTAACATTCTGACTAAACAAGGCAGCTGGTCTTACTAATGAGTCTCAGCTACCAATTCGTAAAGCAATTAGCACACAAGATACAAAGTTTCTAGCCTATAATAGGCATATCGGATCAACTCTGGAATATGCCCCAGGTGGTTCAATATATGCGTTGTAGCCTATAAACTTTGCATCCGGTAGTGCTAACTGGGTTTGGAATAGGTAGCCGAGACCCATTAGTAACAGTGGGTGCATCGTTTAGTCAATAATGTTACCAGCTCTACCGTGACTATCTGCAGTTTACCAAGGTAGCAAATAGTGTGACAGCTAAGTAGTAACTTCAACGACTTTTTTTTTTTTTTTTGAGAGTGTACTGGCGCATTTAATAAACAACTTCTCCGACATCTGCCTAAAAAGCTTGCTTACATTTGTTAGAGTAAAAAACACGTGAAAACAAAGTATGGCATAGCGGAGTGAAACATTTCATTTACTGTCACGCAATATTTCTCGTTTTTTTTCTCTTACACTGTCGGTTACAACGATGTTTTTCTCTCATGATCTCTACAATTTTGTAACGAATTTTGCACCTAGTGGCATCTTTCTGCAGTGAACTGTATACATTCAAGTTCGTCCCGAAACTTGTGTTTGCCGTAATGGCGGTTTAGTGTAGAGTTATTCCGGCTTATGGGATTTGACGTCTGAAAGCAACACGGAGATATGAAAGTCACCATAGTGGAGGGCTTAGGTTTAATTTTTACCACCTGAATGTCATAGCCGCTCAGCCACCGCGAAGTCTGACATGACGTGCTGCAAGGTGGCGCTTGTTATACGATTGTTTGCTACATTCAAGCCTCGTTTAACGCTTGTTAGAATGACATAGCTAAGAAACATTGATGCAGATTTTAATACACACCAACAACGTGAACACGAGCACAGACGATGAAGCGCTTCATCGTTTGTGCTCGTGTTAGACATAGTGTGTATGCCTTAAGTTCTGCAGCGCTGTTTTCTAATTGTTTCAAGTCTCGGCAGGTAAAGTGGGACTTAATTACAAAAGTGAGACTTGATTTCTTTTGTGTACTCGGGGTAGAAGCAGACGAAATCTCCATAAGATAAGTACGGTAGGCTTACAAGGCAACTGCTACTGTGACGGTGCATTTTTTGTCTTTCTAGAGCATATCAATCACTGCAAAGCCACTTAGAGCTACACTAAGTGATGGTAGAAGATTTTGATACCTCACTGGCCAGACGTACCGTCTATCACCAACGACATCATGACTTGAAGACTAGAATCGGTAAGTACCAATTTTAAGTGTCCCAGTTCCAAAAGCTTGAGAGGGATTTCCCAAACAAGCAGACCCGTCAAAGTCATTCGCATTGCCCTCACAAGCCCGGCCATTTGGATGAAACTAGCACCATTATTCACAACACTTCTTCGGGCTGCGTCCAGATACCATGATCCCGGACGCCACTTGCCTCAGAATCAGTGCGAGGAAAACGTGCCGGCGTATCATTGAAATTGCCATCCTAAGCGATTGCACCAGACCGGGGAATGAGCCAAGAATTGTCCGTGCCAAACTCTGCAAGGACGCAAAGTTGGCACAATTAACTTTCTTGCCCGCTGACGACATCCATCTCTTTCTTTAGGCCTTTTTTTAGGTTTGTAATGGGCGAACATTACCCAGCGTGTTTCGGAATGACCTGCCTCCACGGGGTTGACGAGCCATGCATAATGATCGCAGAGTTTCACCGAACATTGACGAAGCCGCCTGCACACAACGAGCCAGCAGTGTAGGTGACACGCCGTCCCGTTTCCTTTGAGTGGAGACCACGTACCGTATATCGTTTCACGAATTCATCTCGGGCCAGACTTCGGGAGCACCAAGTCTATACCTACGGCTGTGCGTCATCCTAGAGTGAACGCACTGCTGCACGGTAATTTAGCGCTACAATCTCGGATGAGAAGTGTACATGTGCTCAAAGTGTTCGATGCTAGAAATGATTCTCTGCATTCGTGGCCGGGCGGCTAATTTGATGTCAGTGAACGTATACTTAGCCAACATGCATAAACGTATAATGCGCCTCCCTTAGCTGATTTGGGAATTAGTTACATAAAAAAATTGGTACGTGTTAAGAAGGTGATAAGGGTGTGCAGGACGCCGATGATATCGTGACCTCGGTCAGGCAGTAATTGTTTTGCTGTCTAGCGACATTTTTGCGTGTATCTTGCGTGTACAAGAATGTGCAAATATTTCGAAAAAAAAAAACACAGGTGTGACACGTTGTGGGGCGAAATATTCTGAACGGTAATCTATGCAGCTCTATTGTGACGTGGTAACCACAGCTCCAAGCCTGCTCCTAACACGCCAAGCATGAGGTTCTCGCACTATACTTCATTTCCAATGCACGGCATGGCGTACGAAGCGTGCTATCTGGACCGACTAAGAGCAGCAGTACGGGTCCATTCGAACTTACGATGTGTTAGTTTCAGATGCCATGAGGCCTTAGCAGGCGCGATTGGGCATGTTTACACCACATTTGGCTAAATGTCGCAAATACCAAATACATCATATTTAAAATTAGGTGGATAAGATCGCCACTGTGCCCTGTGTGCAAGCTTTGGAAAGACAGAGCGCACTTAATTTTTTTTGCATGTGATAAGGTATTATTTCTGTCATTATTAGGTTTTATAGGGGCATGGCATGACTCATTGTTTAGTTTCACTCACAATAAATTTAAAGATAGTCATACATGCTCTCGATTCGTGCACGCGCATGTGCGAATGTGCCTATACTCACAGACGATGGTCACCGAGGAACGGTTGCTTGCCAAGTAGTCATTTGGCCGAACGGTAGCAGTCGCAGGTGCCATTCTTCGGCATGTAGGCATAAAGTATTAAAGCACACGGATTTCTTAACGGAATAACGCAAGATACTCAAAGGTATCCTTGATTTTTTTTTTTTGGATTTCTTGATCACACTTCATAGAAGCTTTCTGCCTCGAAACGCGAAACCACGGTAGGCACTTCAAGGACACTGTGCCGACGCTCTCCGCGTTCACTAAGGCTAGGCTCCGCGTACTTACACGTAGCCGATATCAAGCTACCCAGTTTAGTTCTAGTTTTGATACATTTTTGTCAAACATTTAAAATTATTTTCAAGTTTGTACGTGAATGGACACACCATACGTCTGACAGGAGGATATATGTTGTCTTAAAAAACACGAACGTGTAAAAATGAAATTAAAAAAAACGCTGGACTTGCTCTTAACAACATTGTAACGTAAATAGCACTCTATTGGATTACTGTTCACGCACACCTGTTACACGAGCAGGGCAGTCTCGCATTAGGCACTATCACGGGTTAGTTTACCGTCTCTTCTCTAACTATGCTAATCCGTGCAGCTCTTATTTATTTATGAACTCTCAGCCAAGTTTATGTGTTGTTTCAGACTGTAGTTTCATATTCGAATATGAGACAACACACGAAGCTTTATTTCCTTTACTAACGATACGCAAGAAACAACGCGCTTTTATTGAGGTTCTAAAATTTGGTCAATCTGGGTCAAAAGAACTCAAACTTTATAGAAAACCGTTGAGCAATAAAAACGATGATCCGCCAAAACGCTGACGTAAAACTTCTAATCGATATATGCTTAAATTACTTGTCTATTGTCTGTTGGTACCTGGTTCTACTTATACGCATATTTGGGCAAATTGGCGCAACATTCAACACAAAAGCCCAAGAAGCCGAATACAGCAGCTGTACGTATACAGTGAACCAGCTCTGGTCTTATCGCTTTTGTGACTGATGCACATAACGTTTACAATGTTATCGCAGTGTTCATGTGTGCCTACGTTCTTAATCATTTAGCGCCATCCGTGAACCATTCAGTTGCATATCCGTGAGTATTTTTCTGATTGTCTATAAGTGGAAGTGCTTTCCGAAAAAGCAGGCCTGTGTTGCGAGTGTTGAGGGGAGGCACCTTTCCTGTATTTTGCTACTACATGTCGTCCCGTTTAGTGTCATTTCTGCGAAGATGAATTTGTAGCAACTAGGCCAGCAAGTCCTAAAGTAACATATGCATGTTACTTTAACGGTGCCAGGTTGTGAAATAAACCGAAAGATGCAATCACGGGAAGAACTCCGGTCCTAATTGATAAGGCATTATGTTTATTGCTGTATATTTGACATTTGGTTTAATCGATCTTTTTAGCGTCTATTCCCAATAAATGTTGCCTTATTTGCAGCGACTAGATGCTTAACAGATAGCGCCGCTCGTAAATAACGACTGAGTTGTAAATTATCGTCAACGTAGAGTTGTTTCGTAAAAATTGTGGACAGTTTGTAATAGCTCAGATTCGCAGTGAATCTCTGGTAGGAACAGCTGACTTTAGGAGTAAAAGTCATATTTGACTGTGAAATTAAATTCGGCTGCTAGTGAGAGATGTATCTTATCCTTACATTTTGTCCCGCGTCCCTATGTGCTCACAGTTCGTCCGTGGATTCTATTGCAATTACTTTCCTTTGACGGCTTTGTCATTTAGTCCCAATGGCAGCCCGCCTACATTGTCACCAGCGCCAATGCTTGCAAGTGTTGGATGATAAAAGAACAATAGACTCGAGCGAAAATTATCTTATGCGAAGTGATGACTGCTCGTAAGGTGCAGACAGAAGCTGTGTTGTTGCAAACCATACTTGTTACGTTGCCTGTGTTGTCCATGCGGAGGCTGGCTGCTCTGGGAATGAGGGAACGTTAACTTCCGTTTCAGTGATATCCTGTTTTCGTCAGCGTAAAGAGGTGTTATATTTCACATACATGATTGTCACAGCTTAATCTACGCGCCAAGCTTGTTAGATTGCGACGCCCGAACCTGGTGAGGGGCCCTTTAGCGCAACCATTTTGGTGTACGCATGCTGGTTCATCTTTCATCTCGTATCGGAATAGAAGGGCATCCCTATACCAGCCACACTTCCTTAGTTTTTGTTAAATGTGTTCGTCTCCTCTCGTT
Source organism: Dermacentor silvarum (assembly GCF_013339745.2). Taxonomy (NCBI): domain Eukaryota; kingdom Metazoa; phylum Arthropoda; class Arachnida; order Ixodida; family Ixodidae; genus Dermacentor; species Dermacentor silvarum. The sequence goes on along the minus strand of NC_051157.2, from coordinate 71,646,634 downwards.
CAATAAGAAACAATGCGACTTGTCAATCTTTTTTCGTACTTGTTACTTTATAACCTAAAATGGGACCAATACCGTTATCAAGGACAGGTGCCGCTCGAAAACTTTGAACGCTGACCCGTGATATCACGTTCTCCCTGTGGAACGCAGGAAGTTTTCAAAGCAACCGGTTGCACAACTTAGACTCCTCTCTACGCCTTTGCATCCCAGCTGGACTCTGTCGTAGAGAATCTAAGCTACTTTTTCGAATATGGCTAGGAGTAGCCTTTACTAAGTATTTTGCATTCCGAATCGCATGGGCCAACGATGCCTCATGTGATGACTGTGGTAGCGAGGAGACTCTTCAGCACCTTCTCTGTGACTGTCCTCGCTACAATTTACAGAGACGATCGCTCGTACACGCGATAGCGCGTTTCGACCAAATACCTCTAACAGAAGAACTTATTTTAGAATGCTGACATCACAAGCCATCGCAGCGGAGGGCGATGAGGGCACTGTTGCAGTTTTTAAGGGCAACAGACTTGGACAAGTGGCTGTATCCCGGACAGATGTTTATAGTGCTGCAAGTGCAACTGTGCTGTGCCACCTGTGACCGATTGTGATGGTGTATCTCTGCACCTTTCTTTCTTTATCTCTGCTTTCCTGTCACTTTACCTCCCCCTAGGGTAGCAAACCGGATCTTCCCGTCTGGTTAACCTCCCTGCTTCTCCCCTTTTTTCTGTCTCTCTCTAAAATGGGTTCAGTTTTCTTTGTTATAGCATTACGGAGCACGACCTCACCATAATAAATTTATTTGCTAAGCTAGGGCACTTCTTTTTGTCTCCTGTATTCGTAAAGACTTAACGCGAAACGCAATTTACCTACATTACACAACATAGTAATTGGTTTATAGTGCCTTGGTAAATTAACTAACAGGGTGAAGGCAATCTGATTAGCGCGCTCATTTTGGTAGAGACCATGATCAGGCAGGGCTGCCTGGATTCGAAGCGACCGGGGAAATGTAGGAGTCTTTCGCGGTTTTCCATCCTGCGTACTCTGAGCAAGCAAGTCTATTAAGTGGCAATATTGCTGATTAGTACGTAAAATACGTGTATAGTTCTTATTAAGGTATGCTTGAACTTGTCAAAGGTTCTTTTTATTGCGTGCCGGTAATGGAATCTTATTACCGTGAGCTTAACCAGTCAAATATTTGGGGCGTTAAACCAAATATTCTGATCTACTCTGAAGAAGAGGCAGCTTAGCCACCCTTATAAAAGTCTAATGATACTACTACGATAAATAATACTAATAATAATAATAATACTAATAATAATAATAATAATTTTTATTGCACAAAGGAATACAGAGTACAAGAAACGGGCCTGTCAAAGCCACCATGGAGTGGCTTGAGGGACTTGGCCCGGCAACTTCAGCGGATGAGCGTAATAATAATAATTAATAATCAATCAATCGTTTATTTATCGTGCCCAGGAACAACCATGAGGTCTAAGCCCTGGCGCACGTTTACATAGAAAAAGAAATACAGCAGGGGAACATCAGTAAAAAAATTAATGAAAAATAACAATCTTGAAAAGAAAAGTGTACATACAATAAGGCGCAAAATGCATACATAAGAAGAAGGAGGAGAAGGGAAGTTGAACTGTATGTGAAACTAAAAGACAACAGCGCAAAGCTTAGAACAGAATAATGACAGCGAGTTGTGAAAACTATCAAGGTCATAAAAATGGGCGTTGTAAAGACAGAATTCTGTGGATGGCTGAGTGTTGTTGGTGACAGGCAACATCATAGAAAGGTCTGTGTTCTCTGGTGACCATGCGCGCATTACGAAACATGATGCAACTGAGGAATTCGGGGCACATGAGGATACCGTGCAGGAGTTTGAAAAGAAACAGAGGGTCAGCACGATTACGTCGGCAGCAAAATAAAGGCAATGACAATAACCTGTCAGTGCTAGAGCAAGGTCGGGCGTCCGTGCTAGCAAAGCGGTGATGATATACGCTTAGAAACTTTTTCTGGACCCAGTCTATAATGTCGCTGTTGGATCTAGAGATGCCGTTCCAGACGACCAATGCCTATTCAAGTTCAGGAAGGCAGATTAATAATAATAATAATAATAATAATAATAATAATAATAATAATAATATAATAATAATAATAATAATAATAATAATAATAATAATAATAATAATAATAATAATAATAATAATAATAATAATAATAATAATAATAATAATAATAATAATCAATCAATCAATCAATCATGTTTATTTAACGTGCCCAGGAACAACCCTAAGGTCTGAGTGCTGGTGCACGCATACATTACAAACCAAAAACAAACACTGCAGGGGAAAATCATTAAAAAATAAATGAATAAAAATAAAAATTGTGAAAAGAAGAGAGTACCGACAACAAAGCGCAAAGTAAATACAAAAGAAAAAGGAGGAGAAGGGCACTTGAACAATGCATGAAATCATAACACAAGGCAAAGCTCAGAAAAGAACGATGACAAGAAGTTATGAAAGATGTCAAGATCACGAAAGTAGGCGTTATAAAGACTGTATCCTGTGGACAGTTGAGTGTTCGTGATGACAGGCCGGAACATGGAAAGGTCCATGTTCTCTGGTGATCTTGCGCTGGATACGAAAAGTGACGCAGCTGAGTAGTTCGGGGCACGTGAGGTTACCGTGAAGGAGTTTGAAGAGAAACAGAAGGTCAGCGCAATTACGTCGGTCGCGAAATGAGGGCAATGACAACAATCCAACAGTGCTAATACAGGGTACAGGGTGCAGGACCGACGCATAGTCGAGTTGAGGAAGACAGATGGATGTGTACAATTTGCGGAGCGGTGTAGGAGACTTGAATTCCCTCGATAGTCTGCATACAGAACCAAGAGAGTGCAACACGTTGCAACACGCAACATTGCAACACGTTTAGTGTGAGCCGAAAAGTGTAAGGCTGCATCTAAAAGTACACCAAGATCATTGATCTCGCAGACCTTACACAACGGCACAGAATCTACAGAATAAGAAAAAGAAATACTTGCTGTTTTGCGTGTGAAAGTCATGACTTTGGTCTTAGCAGCATTCAAGGTAAGGTTATTATCCTTGCACCATTTAGAAAAAGAAAACAGGTCAGACTGCAGGGCGCGACAGTCATCAACAGTGTGAATTTTCTTAAAAATCTTGATGTCATCGGCATATGGAAGGAAAGAAGAGTTCCGAATAACAGAAAGAACGTCATTAATAAAAATTAAAAAAAGGAGTGGTCCTAACACTGATCCTTGAGGAACGCCGCTGGTTACCATGTACGATGAAGACGTTTGGCCGTTGACGTTAACAAAACATGATCTACCAATAAGATAACTCCGCAATAGATTTACAATTGACGAGTCAACACCAAAGTGCGTAAGCTTGATGAGAAGCAGTGAGTGGCTTACCACATCAAAAGCTTTACTGAGGTCGCAATATATGGTGTCTACTTGCCCCCTTTGAAGTACCGGCGCGGAGATATGTGTCATGAAGCTTGCGAGATTTGTGATAGTAGAGCGGCCGGTAAGGAATCCATGCTGATTCGGAATCAACGTGTTCTTCACAGTACAAGACAATACGTTGTGAAGAGCAAGCTCAAAAACCTTAGACGTGGCACAGAGAAGAGAAATCGGGCGATAATTTGAGACATCGGTTTTACAGCCAGACTTAAATACAGGAAAAACACGAGCAGTTTTCCACATGTGAGGGAAGGTGGAAGTATTCAGAGAGCTATTAAATATAGATGTCAATACTGGGGCAAATATACCGCCGTACGCTTTTAAGATTGCGGAAGGGATGCCATCAGGACCGCAGGATAGGGAAGGCTTCAAGCGCTTAAGGCATTCGCTGATCAGCTTTTCATCAAACAACACAGGACTAGATGTAGGAGCCGTTGTGTGCTGCTGACTGACACCAGCGTTGAAACCTGAAGGCTTATATAAGGAAGAGAAATGGGCAGCAAAACAATCCGCGACTGCTTGGACTTCTACTCCACTAGAGTCGAGCAGGCGAAAACTCTCTCCGCGATTACTGGTACGCTTGCGGATATACTTCCAAAATTCCGCCGGCCGGTCGGAGGCGCTCTTTTCCAAGAATGCAATATATGCGTCATGATCCCGCTTATAGAGGCGTTTGCAGAGAGTTCGAAAAAAGCGGAATTCTTCTCTCCACTCATTAGGCACAGGAATTCTGGATTTACGGTGCGCGCGATCTTTACGCTTTAGGGCAGTTATAAGTTCAGATGAGAACCAATTGGGATAGAGTGCCTAGGACTGTACTGAGGAATGTATTGGCGCATACGCTCAAAACAAGCTCTGCACAACTGATCTATTTGGTCATCACATCAACATTGGTCATATCAACATAATAATAATAATAATAATAATAATAATAATGTTTATTCACCAAAAAAATACAGAGAACACAAAGAGGCCGGTCTAAGCCTCAATTGGCTTGTAGGACGTGCCATGAACATAATACAAACGGTAAATAAAGAGATGTTGATGAGACAGAAAGACAAAGAAAAAAATGACCAGAAAAAAAATAAGATAACGTTTGGTTATTCTACTCGTGAAACAGAAGTTGAAGCCGTGAAATTATTGATGACAAAGCGTTGTGGAAGTTAGTTTACCATGACTCCTTCAATAGTTCTTTCAGCTGCTTTTGAAGTAGCGTTAAAAATTCATTCGGTAACTTGTTAAAAGATCCGGCACATATGCCACAGCGTCCTGGCCGCACCATACTTTGTGGATGAACGAGTAACCATATAGCGGACGTGTTTACGAAGTTCCCTTGTGGAGGTATTTTTTGTTTGAAAGCGGAAGTCCAAAAGTGTTTTATGACAACTGTTTCAACGAGCAAAGAATGAAAATTAGGCAGACCAAGTTCACGGAAGATGTTTGCACTGTTACTGTTTGGGAATTGTAGGCAACATTTATAAGAATATTTTTTATAATCCTGTCTACCCTGCATCTCCAACGATCCGAACAGAATCCGAAGACCGTAATACCATATCTCAATACACTATAACCAATGCATGCACAATCAATTTTTTTACAGAGAGAGGCGCAATACTTTTCATATTAAACATCAGCCGAAGCGACTGACCTCAGTTTTGAACAAATGAGTGATAAGTGATGTTGCCATGATAAGTTGCTATCGAAAAATATTCCAAGATATTTAACACAATCTACGTATGGAATAGGAGTACACTTACAAGGAACACAGTTAGACTTATGTAAGTAGAGAGGCAAGTTAATCACAGTAGTCTTGAGTGGAGAGCGAAAACATACCAGTTGTGTTTTTTGGGCATTGACAGCCATTCCATTGTTACTGAACCAAAGCATCGCATTGTACACGTCATTTTGCAACATTTGCAGTTGACATTTTGTAAGATAGATGTTTTACTAGTACACAGTGTCGTCAGCATACTGGAACACAGAACATTTGGAAATCGCCAAAGGAAAGTCATTAACGAAGATGTTAAACAACAATGGCGATAAAATTGACCCCTGCGGTACACCGCATTCAGCGACAACTTAGAACTGAAAACGCCCTTATCATCAGTAGCGACCACTTGAAATCGGTTGCTCAAGTAATTTTTGAGAATGTTGTAAAAGGGTCCACGAAATCCCAAAAAAATAGTTACTTAACAAGATTTGGTGGTTCAGGGTGTCAAACGCTTTCGCTACGTCTATGAAGAGAGCACACGCGAAAAGATTCTGATCGAATGCCGAGAACAGGTCGTCTGCAAATTCTTCAAGCAGTGCCACAGTACCGCGCCCAGAAACAAACCAAACTGGCGATCGGTCAGGATAGAAAATTTGTTCAGAAAAGACATAGTGTGGAAAAGAAATTTTTCTAAGACTGAGCAATAACCGGTAAGATAGAAATTGGCCGATAGTTTTCAAACTTATCTTTCTTCCCTGACTTATGTAGCGGTAAAACAACTGCCGTTTTTAGGCATGCCGGAATTTCATCACCTTCCAAAAACCCATTCAGAATATGAAGAATAATATCTGCCAGAACATTGAAATTCCTTCGGATGATGTGTAATGATACTCCATCATATCCAGTGGGCTTGTTGGGACGGAAACTGAAAAGAATTTCTTCCAGATCACACTTCAAAAATTTCGGAAGAAAAGCTGACTCAGATATGGAATGCGTTAACGACCGAGTGTTTGTGGATAAAGAAACAGCGCTTAGGGATGCTTTTACAAAGTGCCTGTTGAATAATAATAATAATAATAATAATAATAATAATAATAATAATAATAATAATAATAATAATAATAATAATACACTGATAGCGCCTTCTGGAGCATATTGAATGGGGAACTCTAGGGACATACTTTTATATTTACAGTTTGCATATAGCTTGGCATAGAAAATTGTAGCTAACCCTGTTGAATTGGCCTCGCTTCCCACATGGTCTGAGAGGTATTGGCAACCTTTCTTTCGTAAAGTTAATTTTAGAGTACTTTTAAGACGACTTACTCCAATGATCATGCAGTCAAGAGTGCTTTATTTGATTAATTTTCTCTCGTACATTCTTCATTTTTACGTAAATTATCTGTGTAATTCTTATAATTGTGGTAAGCGATTCTTCATTTATCTCGTCTTGCGCAACATTCTTTGAAAAAAAAAGGTTTAGGTCTCTACAATATTGTCACCTTGTTGACTCTAGGGATATATATATATATATAGATAGATAACAATTACATCAACACAAAAGTTTTAGATAAATCAGTCGCCGCGGATATGGCGATAACAGCGTAGCGGCCGTAGCCGAAAATGTGTACTCCAAATCATTTGCGTATCTGATATGGATTGTTTACGTCACTCATGATCAAATCAAGAGCGTTTATCTGATATTATTGGACAGTTGTATTTAGTCGTTGCGTTGAAACATGGCACAAGGCTACTATTTCAGAAAAAAAAGTGTATATTACATTTTCACAATGCTGATGTGCGGCCGTGATTTGTTAGTCGTTAGATTTTTTTTTGACTAAACATAATCTGAGTAGAGGTGTTTCCTGTTGCTGCAAATTATTTCTTGTCCTATATACATATGCTATCATCTGTGACAAATATCTAAAATCGGATAATTCCGGCGTACTCTAAGTACAGCACCTTGAAGAACTAAACCTAACATTCCTAAAACTCATGTATGTGTATCTTTTGGGGTATGCCTTTGTCAGAATGTTTGTTTGAAAAGCAAGTCAGTTCACATTCGTAAAACGACAACATATCGGACGAGTTGGAGTGCTTCCATGATGAAAAGCGCGCAATATGCAGACTGTAACACGGTACTGGTCCTGTATCATTCTGTCAATGTCCAATATGTGTTTTAATTGTATCCGAAGCACACATATCTTGTGATTTTTGAGCAAGGAACTAATACAACACTAATTCGTGCCATGATATAGAATCCCCGGAAAATTTTATACGTGCAAAATTTCTCGTAGTAAACTTTCATGAAAAGGTAAGTTTAACCAAACTATCCTAGCCAGTTGCTTCCAAGGACTTACCTTGAAACTTTGGCATTCAAATTTAGTTTTCTGTATCCAAAAGCTGCAGGCTACCGGTACCGCTGACCTCAAAATAGCTATTAAAATTCAATGACGAATTTCTTTTATTCACTGTTGAACATTACGGACTGCATTTATTCTATTCTATAAGCATTGAAATGATTGCTTTGCGAGTTTGCTGATGTGTTATTGGTTAAATAGAACGCGTGTTGTATCCCTGAATGGGACTGACGCATGCATAAACTAAAAGATTATCCACGAATAACTTATTGTCATAAGACAGCTCGTCTTTCACTGCACAGGACTAATTGCGCTTAACGTGTGGTTTACCGTATACAAGACCGAAATTATTGCTCCATCTGACAGCTATAGCATTCCTATAGACGGTTTCACGCTCGCGATAACAGCAGCGAGCGGGCCGCCCACACGAAACTTCGTGTCACGTGCCTTATCAGTCTGCTACGCGGGAACAAAAAGCATGTCTCCAGGGGCATAATAACGTAAAGCTATACCAAACGTTTCTATTCCGATTCTGCAATTAGCCCACCACGATCGGTCAATACATTTTCAGGCCTCTCCCAACTTCGCCTGTCTGTCACGCGACTTCACGAAAACCGCGATAGCTCCCCATCTGATATTGCGTATAAACACCGATTATGCATGATTAAACTGCACAAAAGAAAAATTATTATTCCTGATTCGACTCCTTTTCAGCATTAGCCCTCTGATATTGGTCCAATGTTCTCGGGTTACGCAAAACCACGCAACACTGCGAAAACCCAATGTATCAAAGTGACGTGTATACGTGAAAAAAATGCATTATATGCCCGATCAAAACTGAAAATTTTTCTGAATAGCATGAGGACTGCCCCGTTGCGAAAGGAATAGAAGATGGCTGCCAGCCAATCGCTCAGGCCTTCGCTACTCACTCCTGCCGGGGAATATGTATTTATTTGCGCATGACAAATGTTTTTGCGTGGCAGTAAAACATTATCGAGCCCTTTCGGCACGTATACGACAACGCTCTGCCAACTCTTCCTTGCTGAGGATCCGTTTTATCGGCATTCTTATCCTTCCGTTGCGCGCCGCCGCTATTTTCGACCAGCCACCGCAAGCCAAGTAAGGCGAAGCGACCCAATCGGAGAAGCCGGCCCCACCCTCTCCATGCGGTTATCTATTTTCACTGTGCTGGCTCGCCCCCATGCAAACCCTCTCCACTAGAGCGTGCTCCCCGCCTCTAGTCAGCCAATTAGATAAGAAAAATCGCTGAGTGTAGGCAATGTTGTTGGTTTAGAAAGCGAACAAAGGTGACCTCCTATAAACGAGGGGAATGTTTGATTGGGTTGTTCGGACAACGCTGCGGGTCACCGCCCAATGCTTGCGTCGGTGGTTACGTAAATTTGACGTCAGGAGATTGGAATAAAAACAGTTTGGGGGGGGGGGGGGAATAGCTTTACCTTATAGCGCCCCAAGTTGTTTCAGTGTACGGAAAGTCTCTTTTACGTTTTCAAATAAAAGAATGACGCATATTGCCTCAAGGCTAATACTTACATTTCTTTTCGTGTAACTCACTGGAAACTGCACTTGTAAAACTATGGTTATGTATATATAGAGGGTAAAAGTGTTGCAAATCTGAGGGCTATTGTTTTAACGCACGGTTGCTTCTTTGCCAGTAACATTTACCAGCTACATCAGTGGGCAATACCGGAAGCCGTGCAGGGCCTATGTTTGTAATCAGTGAAAAGGTTAATACAAGGCCGCCCCACATAATTCAGTTATGGAAAATTATAAACAATAAAAAACGGAAGCGCTGCTCAGACGAATGTCATTTAGCAGTCAACGAAGATCGTTAGAGCTGCCCAACAACATGCAACTATACATTTTGAACTTCAGCCTAACTCCAGTTCCAATGTGGGGTTGGAACCAGGTCTGGGCTTCGTGGTTCGGACTCGGACGTCAGGCAGAAAGTCACTTTCCTATGCCGCCGGAGAGCCTCAAACATGATAGCTGGCCTGCTATAACCGGGGCGTCGCACTAAGCTGACTAAGCGGAGCCCACGCCGTCAGTCCAACTTTACCGCAGATAGTTGCTTGTTAGTGATGAGACGAGGTCGGGAAATTGAAGGAAACGCAGTGTTTTATTTTACATGTTTACAATTCACAACTGGCTTAATGGACTTATATACGGGAACACTTCATGTCGGAGCAATTTAGATGTCTGATCACGCTACATGTCTGCGCAAACAGTCCACCGCACCAATTATTTCCACTTTTGAGCAGTCGTTTTCCCTATGTAACTAGACGAGGGAATATAATGACCGTGTTATGGCCAATCGGAATGATCGAACTGTTCACGAAATCTGACCCATGATGCCGCACCGTTTCGCCGGACTACGCCTCTGATGTCGAACCTTCGAACCCGCTTACGATGCAATGACGACCCAATCGCGATACAGGTGCACATGCTGTGCGCAGGCAAGTCATCAACGATGGCTTCTTGCCGCAATTAGTGGGATGTCCATGACGGTCAGCTTGTAGCAATTTGAGGAGCAGGGCCTCGGTGGTCGTTGCCGCATCTACAGGCTGCGGCGGTGGCTGTAACCTCCAATAGAGCTTATTTGTTTGTCCATTAGTAGTCAGAGCCGGACGCCGTCGTCGTCTAGGCGGCGTTGGTGAAGTGGTGGCTTCAAAGATTGCAGATTGCCATTTTGAGATTCAACAGTGCTAAATATACCAGACATGTTCAATCTAATGGCTAGTGTCCAAGGTCAAGTTTGTATTTGAAAGCTTACCGATGGGGGCTTCCAGCTTCAGCGCCGGTGCTGTTGGTGTGGCCGGTGGCGGCCTGCTCACTGCAGGTGGAAACACCGAAAGAAAAAAGATCTCAATTATACCACTCATTATTTCTTCGTTGTATTACACATTATTGTAATTTACAAATACTCAAATTATTAGCTGTTTTGTTTCGTTTCTTTTCGCTTTTATTTTACGACAAACATACGAGAACAGTTCAGTAATATCCTCAGTTTAAGAAACGAAAACTTAAATTCTTGGGATTTACCAGTCAGAACCACGATATGATTATAAGGCACACTGTAGTGAGGGACCCTGGAATAACTTGGATTACCTGAAATTTAATGTGCACTTAAATTTAAGTGCACGAGCATTTTCTCATTTCCCTCTCTTCAGAATTTTCTAATTTGTCGCTCTGCAGGGATGAAAGCCGCGATCCAAACTGATTCAGTATGTTACTTGAGTGTCTCTTTAGGCTGCCGCGTCGAATCATATCAAAAAGCGAATTTGTACAAGGAAGAGGAATAAACTAGACCTTTATAGTTTTCCTTAAAGTACACATAAATCGAAATTCATCGCTGTTTTAGACTTACGGCCACTTACTGAATGCTACCATTGCTGCCAGGAATTGAAGGCACGACCTCGTATATATATCAGCACCACGCCTTAGCCGCTGACGCACCAAAGCGTGTGTGCTTAGGTTTATTGCGTCGTTACGTTAAGGAAGATGACATTGAAGGAGACAGGTTAATAGTAGCGAGGAAATAGGCTTTTAGGCGAAATAGTCCTGTGTAGTTTACGAAGGCAGAACAACAGGAAAACGATCGTGAACGGGAAAGGTGCTTCTAAAAACTTGTTTGTTTCATGTTCATGTTCAAAAACGGCTCTTTCGATTGGTAGTTTAGGGTAGGGTTTTAGAGTAATACCTAGATTCACCCCATTGAATAGTGTCTTGCCATTGCGCCTTAGTTCGCTTCCTTGAGTTTGGGTTCGCGCTTGCCACTAACCCAAAATTTTGAAAAATTGAATGGGTGCCCTGAGCAATGCGCAAACAAACATGGCGGCACCGATTGACGCAGTGCTAGTCGACTATAGCTCCAAATCTGACCTAGGGCCGAATTCACAAAGCTTTTTTTTTTGCGGGAGTGTGCTTGGACTTTTGCTGGCCACCTTAGCTTATAAAATGTCCAGCATCAGTATTGGCTGGAGTTTGCTTTCACGAAAAGCGTTAATGTACGTTTTTGTGAACACGGGTACCGATCCCTCAGCAGTACCTACTGTTGGCATGGGGAAATGAAAATGGTGGAAGCCATCTCGCGATCGCTGTCGACGCTAATGTGTTAAGCATTGAATCAATATGGCGACGTAACGTATTGCCACCTTCTGAAGGAGGTATGTGTGAGGCTGGCGCTGCTGCGGCATACCTCTTTAGCACTTCCCTGTGAACACTTGGCGCCATCTAGCGCAACCGCCGCGAAGACTGCGCGCCGGTGTCTGCGAACGCTGAGAATTGTTGCCTCGCTTGCTGCACGCTCGATGGCACACACTCAGTGACCCCAGTTGGCGAGAGGCTGGCTGAAGAGCGGCACATACCGAATACTTTCATGGCGCTCCTCGCTTAAGCATTGGCATGATATACGGTCATTGAAAAGCGGCACATACTCAGTGCATTTGTGGCGCCCCCTGCTAAAGCTTCGGTTGGCTGTCATTGAGGAGACCTTGTGACGTACGTTCCATTCCGCTCAGCATTGCAGAAATTTGATGGATCTTTCTCGTCCTTTTAGAGTGGCACATTCCCAGTGGCACGTACCTAGATGCTCAAGTTGGCGTCAAAGATGTTCCTTGAAGAGTAGAACATGCCTACTGACACGTACCAGCGACCCAAATTCGCATCAAAGAGATTCATCGCAGGCCAGCACAGACCGAGTGGCACACACCCATTGATCGAAATCGGCGACAAAGAGCTTCTTCGAACAGCAGTACCTATCCAGTCCCGCAGCTACAGTGACCCATGTCGTCGTGAAACAGGTGGGAGGTATACGTGTACATGTACACATCGCCACGCACTCATTCACTCATGTTGGTCCGACGCTTGTTTTCGAACCCGGTCCCCTCAGCATAGCGGTCGATGGGCTACCCATTTGACCACGGATACATAGCCCCCAGAAACTGAGTGATGTACCGTAATAATGCTTACGCATTGAAATCCCGCCCGAACTGAACTGGCGTGAATGTCGCATTGAAACAATGTAGTGGCACAATCTATTGCCACCACGGAGGCATGTCATGTATTAGGCCTGTGCTGCAGCAGGACTACTATCACGCTCTTCCTTCTGAACATGCTATGCCATCTAACGGCGCCGATGCGAAGTGCGCTCGAAATTTCTTGCGTGGCCTCCAAGATGACTTAAGTGGCGCACCGGCGCGTATGAGCCGCGCACTGCAGCCGACAGCCTCTGCCTCGCTTACCTATCGACACGGTGAGCCATCAGCAGCGCTGCCGAAAAAGTCTGCGTGTGGCCTCCAAGTTGCATGGCGTGCCGGTGTGTGCGAACACTGAGAATTGTTGAGTCGCTGATCGCCTACACAATGGCATGCAACCAGTGATTCAAGTTGGCTTGACGGAGATTCATTGAAGAGCGGGACAATCCAAGCGCATTCTTGGCCTAGCTTGCCAATGCGTTGGCATGAAGGAGGTTCATTCAAGATCAGCACGTTCCCAGTGCAACTTGCCAACGTGGTGGCGTGAAAGAAGATTATTGGGGAGTGGCACATACTAAGTGCATTCGTGGCGCAGTTTGCCAACGCGTTGGGGTGATGACATGGGCTAATGACAGTGATGACATCCTGAGCAGTATAGCAGGGCACGGCGTAAAAAAAAAGCGGCAGCACACATCTCACGATGAATGTGGACGTTAATGCGATTAACTTTGAAGCAAAGTAGCGACACCCTATTGCCAACGCCGAAGCGTGCATGCAGCCGATTTCCTCGCGTTTCGCACTGTACGCCTTGCGCCATGCAGCGGCATCACCGCGAAGTCCATGCATGGCGCGCGTACGTTTACGCCGAGCAGCGGAGAAACCGAACGAACGCTTTTTGTCATTGAGGAGTGGCACATACGAAGTAGCAGATGCCTAGTTGACAAAGTTGGCTTCAACAGGTTCATTGAAGTGTGGCACACTTCCCCAGTTACCCAAGGTGATGTCAAAGAGGTTTATTGATGAGCAGCACATACCGAGTGGCACGTGTCCAGTTAAAGATGGCTTCAGCATGTTCATTGAATAGTGGCACACCCAGAGACCTCAGATGGCGTCAAAGAGGTTTACTGAAGAGCGGCCAATATCCAGTACCACATTCCAAGGGAAACAGGGTCTGATGGTTGGTTTTCAACACTGTTCCCTCTGCAGAGCAGCATGACGTGCTACCTATTAACCATGGGCTACCCACTCCCAGTGAACCAAGTTGGCGGGGAAACGGCTAGAGACATAGATAGATAGATAGATAGATAGATAGATAGATAGATAGATAGATAGATAGATAGATAGATAGATAGATAGATAGATAGATAGATAGATAGATAGATAGATAGTCATCCCCCAGAAGGTACTTGCAGTTCCCTCAGCATGCTGATCTCGTGAAACATGACAGTCTCTGTGGTAATATGGCGTACCTAATTGTATTAAGACATGGCGAAGTTCACGCACCTCCAAATTGCAAACGCATCCTCAATGTAAACATATAGGATTTTCCAGAAAGTGAATATTTTCGCCGATATTCTTTTTGGCGAATACAGTGCAAACACCAGCGGTGCCGAAAATAGCTTGCGTAATGTCGCCCAGAGACAATAATCTGGTAAGTGATTCTATCAGCCGGTTTTAGCGACATCGCAAAGGTAGAAGAGGATGTTCAGTAGCTTCTGACAACTGTTTCACTTACTAAAGCCATTGACTCACTAGTACGGCTGTGCGAATACTGCAACTTTAAATAATGAATCGAATAGTGCCCCATTCGATTCAGTCTTTCAATCAAATATTCGTAAATCAGAATATTGTTGAATACTTCTCGAATACTTCAAAGCGTTAACTGCACGCAATTGAAGATAAAATTGAGAAAAAGTAGGTAAACTTTTACCCCGCGGGCATAGTATAGACATAACTCATGAGAACTTGCGTGGTGGAGGTGGCTACGTGGCTTAGGTATCCATAATTTACACTCACTCGATCATTCGCCCTCTGTGAAGAGTCGTGAACACGCAAAGAAACTACTTGACTAATCTTAATGCTTCATCTGGGTTTAGTTAACAACGCTTCATAAGTACTATGCAATGACAGAAGCATGCTGTCTTTAAGAATACCAAGATTTGAACATTGGTTCATAATAATTGTCGCAACGGCTGTTCATTATTCGAAAACTATTCGATATTGCATTCGATTCGATTAGCTTCTGGCACTAATGAATTCGTATTAGATTAGGTTTCAAAAATCACAATTCGCACACCCCTCCTCACTATCAGTTCTCTAATTATTCCTCGATGTCCTTCCCGCGCAGGCCAGGGAATACTTAGGGGTATGGTTGACATTTTCTGGCGGTCTAGATAAAAGAAGAAAGGGGCATAGAGATGGTGGTGTCCTATGTGTCAAGCTTGTCGCCAATGCAAATGACAGCAAGTGGTTCGGTTATGCTGCAAACCGCGTGGAGCTCCAGGAGAAACCGCGAGACGGCTTCGTGAACGAGAAGCACCTCTATCACTTGTGGGAAACACCATTTATTCTAACCAGTCTTGAGGTACGTTGACAAACTAGCTGATGAAGATCTGTAGAGATGAAGAAGGTTTACGTTTGATGTGGTAAGTAGAGATGTAGGGGGGGGGGGGAGTTGAAGTCTGAAGTTACATATTACCCTGCACATGTACTGATCCAGCTGCCTGGTTTAATCTTCACGGAATAGACAGGCCCGCCAAAATTCTCGTGTGATATCATATATAGAAACGACAAAGACCGTGGAAATATTTTTTTTTCGAAATTCATCAGGTTTGACTGCGGGCGATTAACACTGACATAATTTTGATAATACCGTTTTTGGAGCTACCGCTTCAATTTAAGATTAACACTGATGGCACGGCGAGAGCTCCGCTCAAGCGATGGTCCAATCTTCGGTGCTTAGACAAGGATTAACATTTCGTTGACTGACGTCTGTTTCCAAAGGCACCTTCTAAAGGGCGGTAGACAGAGGTTGAGCTTTATTTGTAGTAATGCGCTGCAATTAAAGCTTGGCATATACAGGAGTATGCAAACTTACAAAACGCCGTGAGAAGGCTCCCCACCACCAACGCGTTGATCACGAGCAGGCAGCAGAAGCCGGTGAACATGACTGCCAAGGCGTTGCTCATGCTGGTCCTGTGAAATGCAAAGCTTAAAAATCTCATCTGTCGCGGATTGCACGGTAAATAAGGTGTGTGGCACACGCTTTGCCAGGTTTCATAAGCTCAAGCAAGACGGGATAGGCAGCACAATGGTATCGCATAGCAATATGCTTTCGCAGAAAAGCACTACAACATGTTAAATCTTACTGGAGTACACGTCATCAATATGCGGAAATTAACAAATATATATCCCCCAAATACATGGCGTACCCAATGTAACTATTATGACCCAATAAATATTATGACGGATTGCAGATGTCTTACAATGCCGATGATTGCTCAGGACTGGTTGACGGAAAAGACAGGCATTCAACAATACAAAATTAAAGTGCGTCCTGGCAGTTTACAAGATATACGGTGCGACTTTAATAAGTACATTTCTAAATTCGTCATAAACGAAATTTGTTTTGCTTCGCACACCCGGCATCCGTGAAGACAGACAAAGCCAGGTAATTCTTGGACCAATAAAAACAACTCTACGAAGAGTTTAGGACTTGTTTTCTCTGAAAACAACGTGTTGGAATGAGAATCTAAATACCAAAGTTGAGCAACAGCACCAATGTACTTACCGAGAAGCCTTCTGAATTACCAATAAGCATTAGGAAAATATTACATTTCACTATTTTAATTCTCATTACTACTGCACTTTATTCTGTAGAAACAGACCGTCGAACTTGCGGAAAGTCTTCCTCAAAAAAAAAAAAGAAAAAAAAGAGCACTGTCTTCAGTACAAATATTTTCCGTTTTTAGAACACGGAAAAGCACCCTTTCCAAAACATAGCCTTATGAAAATGCGTAACATACTTATACTCTAATAAATTATTGACAACCTACAAATACCGCAGAACGTAGGTATGCGGAGATTATTGATTCCACGAAAATAAAATTTCTAATCAATTTTATATACGCATGGCACGAAAAGAAGAACTTTATTTTACTTGGTCATTATTAATAAATACTTTTTTTTCAGCGCCCAGCATAAGAGCGCCCACCGATAGCGGCGGGCGTTGACGCCGCTTTCACTTGGAATGCAATGCAGCTCTTGAAGTGGACAGAAAGGCGCACTCGTAAAGTTCACCTGTTACAATACGCCCCCCTCACATGTTGTGTTGCTTTGCTTGTCGACGTTTGTCTGAATTTGGTGACGCGTGTAGTTTCATTGCTTCTTAACCTGTTCAGTCGAAAGTAGTGAGTTGCGACCGCCAGATACTTGTTTACTTTAGCTGTTTTCGTGCGACAGCGCAGGCCGACGGGCTTGGCGTCCGACGAAAGGACGAGCACTCTACGCCCAAAGCGTTCGTCGGCCTCCAAACAAAGTATGTTCTGGGCAAGGGTGCAGTTTCGACACTCGTGTGGCTGAACTTTTCCTGCATCGGTTTCCGCGCTGAAAGTTCGAAACACCCATCACGTCGAATGGCGGGGCATTTGAATATACAGCTCTAATGGCAGGCCCCCGAAAACAAAGTTCGCGCCTTTGAGAACAAAATGACGTCACTTCGTTTTTAACGGATATGGCGCCACATTATTTTTTCTTCCGCCGGAAGTGTTCCCTTCTCACACCGATGGCGCTAAGCCCCATGAACCGCCGATGAACCGCCATGTTTTGAACGTATGGGCTTCTATGGAAGCTTCGCTACCAGGTGTGTTTACCTTACATGTATTAACCGCCATATTCCCCTCTTTCTCACGCGCCAATTATAGCAAACAAGAACTTGAATACACACTCGCAACGACATTGAATGGGTTATGCAGGGAATGCTGACATTCTTGCCATTAGTAAAAAAAAAGCTTCTGTGACTAGTTCGTACAGTTGTTTTTGCTGCTGCTGATACGTGGGCTGTCATTGTGTAACACTTGTACATCAAGAATACGAGTTACCATATCATATTGCACGGCCGTACCTAAATGCCGGTACCACATTTTTTGTTCCTAGAATTCACAATCCTATCTTCCTCTTATCTGTTGCGAAATGACGCACTTGCGGAAAGGACGCATCACCATCGTAGGAAAAATTCAGAGCCCTTCGGCTATGGGAAGATGGAAGACCAGCGAAGTTGTTTGTTTTGTTTATATATATTAATTTTTTTCATTTGTTGACTATATTAAATGGTTGAAAAGACACAGCACATAACTTCGGTGCTGCGTTCGACTTCTCATCGCTGTCGCATCTATTCGCGCTATTGAGCGCGCCGGCGCTCCTTGAAGACGTGCTCTTCCTCTTTGGAGGGACCGACATGGGTCTTATCTATATCGAGCCCGAGGGGCAACTGATGACGTCGCTAGGGAAATGGCTATGCCAAGCGAGAATGAGACATAGCTATTGGTTTGTAGACTATAACGTTTTATCACTGATGTTTCGACACGCATCGTCATAGACTAGCGTTTGGGCAACAGCGTTCATCGCTCCGACTCTCTTTGGGTCCCACGTGTGACAAGGGTAGTTTAAGGGCGCGTTACAGGTCCCTGAGGCCACAGGGGTATGTGCCATTGAGCTTGGACTCTTTCTGCACATCATCGGTATCGGTTCACATTGTGGCTCCTTGCGTCGTTTTTGTCCGCGGATGCGATCCGCCAGACCCTAGCCATATACAGTTTCGCGGTAAAAAAGTGTAACTGTCATTGTCATGCGGAAGTTACACGATCCGCCGCATGACATGTGTGGAGTCCAGGTCATTAACCACTGCCACTATGTCAACCAGCGCTTCAGCTGTTTTGTCAAGAAATCGTACTTCGGTGAAAACAGTGTATATCAGCCGCTGCCGAAATATTCAAAGGCGGCTGAGGCACTTAGAGTGTAACTGTACCCAACGCCCCAACAACGTATCCAATGGTTCTGGTGAGGTTCCCGAAATCGGGACGTCGACGGCAGGAGATACCGGGGATACCGGTATCCCCTAAAAAAAGAGTGGGGCTCTGTTCACGCTGCTAACGCGTAAATGTGAAACCCTTAATGTAATAGGTGGAACAGAATGACTGAAACGTGTAAATGACAATATCGAAAGAAAAGGACATAATATTGCTAAAAGCGGATTGCTGCCGCAAAACTACAGGGGATACCGGCAAGTCTTTGCAACTCCAGAGGAAAAATTGCCTGGCATGTTGTGCCGCTGACGGGGTCGAAGAAGGGGAGTGAGGGTCTCGAAAGATACTGCGGCGCTGTTTGCGGCGGTAGTGGCAGACCCCTGAAGTGTCGCTCTTCAATTCCACTGGCCTTTCCGGCGGCTCATGGAAGATTTGCCGGAAGTCGTCGTCTTCTACGGAGCCCAACGATTGTTTCCGAATGGCCTTCGAACTGAATTCTTCATCCAAGGCAACAGTGATGGCTGACCGGAGGTCTTCTGGTTTACCGAGGCGCACCCAACGGCGAATATCTGGATCTTGTATCGGTGTCGACGACCGCGTCAGTGGTGAAGAAGTGGAGCGTGTTTGAAGGAGCGCCCGCTAACGCCTTCAACGTGAGCCGTTCAGCATCACCAGCCAGCTCGTGGAATGTGTCGCCTAAGTTTTGGTGCCGGTATCGCACGGGACCGTAGCGAAGCGGGAGTGGTGATAGTGCGCCATGCTGATCTGCGAGGATTCGTGACAGAAACTTGAAGTTGTCGTGATGAACAGATGAGAGGTTGAGCAAACGCTCCGCCACTTGTCTGCGCCGATGGGCTATTAGTACGTGTGCTTTTCTTTCATCGTCCCAACCGTTAATTGTCGCCACGGTATCCAGCTGCATGAGGTAAGCCTCCCACGACACAGTTCCGTCGTACAAAGCGACCTGTAGGGGCTTTGGGGATGGCATTACCGAATATTTTTTCGAAGGTACGGGCGTTCGGGTGAGTGTATAACTACCTTTGCCACAATAAATGCAATGACGAGTACTAACCGTCGGGCTAACACGGGTTTTATGTTGGCATAAAGCCTTCGCCAGCCGCTCGTTCGACCCACTGTTCTCTTCTACCTCCTCTTGTGTCCAACGTTGTCTTCAGGTCATGTGACCCGTAACAATATGCTTGTGGTAGAGGAAGAAACAACGAAATAAGAGTGGGGCTGTGTTCACGCGGCCAACGCGTAAATGTGAACGCCTTAATGTAATAGGTGGAAAAGAATGACTGAAACTTGTAAATCACAATATCAAAAGAAAAGGAAATAATATTGCTAAAGAAGTATTGAATACTCCTGCAACGAATAGCTTTTACGTGTATCTTAAGAGGTTCCGACTGCCACTGGCCACGGCGCTTTAGTGCAGAAATTGCGCCGAAGAGAGGGCCGTTTACCGTGGTGCGTGTGATTTAATATGCTGCCGCACATTGATAGAAAAATTTTCTGGCGATGGTGTCTCACCTTGGCGAGACGCAGAATTGCAATGGAAAACACAGGTTCACAGATGAGGTTAACAGGTGACTGTTCGGCTGAGCCCATGTGATTCATTATAGGTTCCCCAAACAAACAATGTCCTGATTTCGCCCACCTTCAAAGAATGTTTGTTCACGTATTTTATTTATTTTTATTTAGTTATTTAGTCACTTCCTCATTCAATAAAAATACCAGAAACAGTTTAATAATCCAGACATTACATGAGGGCTACATAAGGTACAGTCGCGACCAAAAATTTGGGGACCACGGCACCAGCAAAAAAAAATTTAATATTTTCAAGCGCAGCTCCGCGGTCTGGAATTGGCTTAATACATTGTATTGGTCAAACATGACCGCGTACGCATGCGCTCCTGTATTTCAGCCAGAATGCCCGAACTGCGAAACAAAAATTAAAAATCGCGGCACCTTCGCTCCCCAAACTTTTGATCGCGACTGAACATACAATAAGCGGAGAAAAAGGGTTGCAGAAATACTTACGCGTTAACTGAAAAGAAAACAAAAACAAATAAAAGATTCACAGTGAGTAGACGTTGCATTTATTTGCCTGCAGTACCAAAAATTACGTAAGATCTCACACGTGCAGCTGAGCACGAGGTGCAGTGAGATATTATTTCCCAAAGTGTGGGACGAAAACATGGGCATTCCAGTTACTTTTGGGCTTCAATGTATAAAGCAGCGTTTTGGTAAAAAAACTAAGTGGCACAAGCGTGCATTTTTACGGCGAGTTTGATGGCGCATGTCTTCATAGTGGTGTCATTCTGGGAATTCGTTCCAAGTGGATACGCCTGGCAAGCTCATCGGCTATACAGTTCGTAAATTGCAATATGTGTCGTAAAGTAATCAACAAGGAGTTATTTAGTGAATTTTTGTTAATTATTTGAACATGTACTTCGATTTCTCGTGCTACTAATGTCCGCCTCTTCGAGTATCCCAGCTCAACGATAAGAATTAAGCTGCGTGCCACAGGCGATGTTTAAAAATTCCGTAAAGCTTAATTTTGAGCACCCGGTATATGTTGTTCGATAGCCTGATTCCTCTAAGTCACCCCTATTCAGTTTGCTGTTTCTCAATCTCGCGTTTTAGGTTTAGCCCAGGTCCCTGTGCAGCTGTCAGCGCGTCCGGTAACGTAAAACTTGAAGGACGCTTAGGGTACGCCACCCTTAACGTAGAACGCCCGCCTCGGCTGCGGGAGGCTGTGGGTTCGATTCCCACCGCGGCCGGGCACCCACTGGTTCAAAAGGGTACAAGCGTACCCCGGCCTGGCGTTCGGCTTCCTACAGGGGTGATACGCTTGGGAAAGGAGCCTGCGCCCTGAATTCCCGTCGAAACCAACGTGAGCACGGAAAAAAAAAGTGATGTCTGGGCCGCTCCCATGGCGGTGATTTCCCATGTGGCGCCCCAAGCACCTATGAGGTGGGGGCGCCTTCGGGTTCAGGTCAAACACTCCTTTCCAAGCGTTGAGGTCCCATAATGGCCGAGCACCAGGCCGGGAGCGCGCTTGTACCTATTTTACCGGTAGGTACCCGGCGGCAGCACTTGCCTCCCACAGCCGCGGCGGATGCTCGTCTACAAGGCCGTCTGTGGTTGGTGGCCGTACCCTTAAGCTTCGCCTTTAAAAGCGGAACGCGATAGCGTTATCGGGCGCCGTCGACGCCGATAGCGGATTATATGAGACACTGGGCCTGATAGAAAACAATGCAGGGCCGATTCCGGTGGCAGTGCAGGGTGGAGCATTGCCTCATACCCCCGTAAGCAAAGAAAAGGGGGTTTGTGATTGAGTTTTCTCATATCAATATTATGTTTTCTCGTATATTGAAATTAATTTCTCGTATATTGAAATTGTGTATTGCGTGTATTCAAATAATGTCTGTAGGTTCTCTGTAAATCGGACTCTTTAGAATTTTCTTACGGATAATACTTGGAGAAATTCAATTAGTTCAGCAAGGCCTTTGCGCCACGCGGAGGGCCTGCATGGTAATGGTCCGGTATGATTTTTTTCTGATGGACCGCGTTGTCGGCGGCGGACGCCAACACCGGATTTTCTGCGACCCGGGGCGCCTAACGATATGGCGTCAATATTACAGGGTACGTTACGTAGATTAAATTTTAACGTATGTTGAAGACGAAGGCTGGCAGAATAGAGCCGGTTCTGTAAAGGTGGACCAGAAGAAGAGCATGCAGCTAACGCGCTTCATCGTCGTTCATGGCGTCGACCTTTGCGCTCGCCTTCCTACGGTGTGAAAGCCCCACATCACTGTGTCAATTACCCCCAATGCGAAAAGCGACCGTCTAAGTCGCCTCGAAAAGTTCTTGCAGCGGAGTCGACGGCAAGAGATTGAGTTCCTGAGGTGCATCTGGGCGTTCACGTACGCGCATAATATGGCTTCATGCGCACTACATGGACTTCAGCACGAGGACGATGATGGAGCGAACCAGAGTCACAAGTATAAGGTACATCACTAAGACCGCGCGTAACCTTGTACAGCCCAAAGTACCGGCGCAGCAACGTTTCCGAGTGTTCAGGGTGATCGATGGGCATCCAGACCCACACAGTCGCCGGAATTGAAATCGACGTCGCGTCGACCCTGGTTGTATCGAAGGCTGTCGGTATGCTGTTAGCTCCGGATACGATGCCGAGCAAGTTGGCGTGCTTCGTCGACACTTTGTAAAACTCTACCATGTGTTTGCTGGTCGTGCTAGTATCAAGCAGCGGTAGCTTGGCGTCAAATGTTGACGTGACGCGACGCCCATACAAGTCCAAATAGCGTCTGCTGTGTGATCTCCAGTACAGCAGTAGTAAAATGGGGTGAAGGTGAAGGTCACATATGTTGAAGGCGAAGGTCACATATGGTAAAATCTCGTCGACATACATAGAAAGCATATCAGCCAGCATTCTGTTCATACGTTCCCTTAAACCATTTGTTTGTGGATGACACGTAGTGCTCTAACGGTGAGAGCTATGCGTTAACTGGAGAACATGCTGCATTAGTTCGGCTGTGAATGCTGCTTCACGATCCATGACAAGAACAAAGGGTGCCCCATCCCGCAGGAAAATGTGGCGGACGAAGGAATTGGCCATTTCATAGGAGTTTTCTTGCGGAATAGCTTCAGTTTCGGCGTACCGGTTCAGTAGTCGGTAGCGACGACTATTCATTTGTTGCGAGAAGATGTCTCTGGGAATGAACCAAGCAGATCTATTTCTAATTGTAGGAGGGGTGCTTGAGCAGAGTCCACAGGGTGGAGAATGCCAGCTGGTTGATCGGTCAGTTTCTTGCGGCGCTGGCAATTGCGGCAGGTCTTCACGTACCGTTCCACAGAACAAAACAGTAGGGGTAAGTAATGCTTATGTCATATCCTTGCTAACGACTTAGTAATTCTCAGGTCAGTAACGATCCTTTCAATACACATAGTCGGTCGAGTTGGACCGACATGAGGATGGAGTAAACGCGCTTAAAATAAACAATTTCACACATGCGCAAGTGTTTTGGATGTGTAATGAGTGCAGTGCGCATATCAAGTGTCCCGTGTGTAGTGACGACCCAATTATCGAAATTATCGAATAAACAAGTTGAAAGTTGCGCTATGTGTGTCTCGTCTTCACCTATCGTCCTCGTATTTTAAGCGCACTTACACCGTCGGAAGCCCAGGTGTCCCGCACAAGGCTCATCATATGGCAGGCTTGCAAAGTATCTTGGCGCAGCGCCGACTATACGACAAGGAGGTACGTTTCTGTGCCGGTATTTTGTAGCGATGCCTTTCCGATGCTAATGCCTTTTCGCGATTTTCACGCTTGGTCAGAGGTCAGAGCGACGATCCGCTCACGTTATCAACGGGATCAGCCGGCCGTGAGCGGTGGATGATAAGACTAGTATAGAAGAAAGCATTTATAACGCATCGCTACAAAATACCAGCCCTGGACCGCTTCCGCATTTTTCCCAGTAAAGGTGGATACACACGCGAGGGCAAAATCCCGCCTGCTCCGCGGACAAACAATGACGTCAGCACTTGAATCCGGCGCAGCCGAGTTAGGTCGTATTCGCACAGCCGGACCGTCTTTTGCGGAATCCGCGTGCTTACTCTCGACTCCAACGTTTATTAGCAGCTGCGCGTTTGCATACTCGGCGTGCCCTATATGCAATAGTGCTATGAATCCCTCAACAAGAACCAAAAGAGTGACGATTGCCTCGTCACTAAGCGTTTTTTTTTTTTTTGTGCACCTCACTCATGTTGAAGTCACGCAGGCTGAGCGGTTTGAGTAAAAAGAACTGCGCGCGCAACCACGACTCGCCTTTCCCGCTGCATCACAACAAAAGACAGGCGGTCACTGCTGCACAACGAAATCACACGTGGCTCCAAGCCGATAACACGCCATCGTAGCCACGCGAATGCGTCCGATGTTATCAGATTTGACGCTGACTACGCTAAATTGAGGTCAGACGACCGCCAAACGGACGGATGGAAATACCGGCGAGCATTTTCAATCCGGACAG
Organism: Dermacentor silvarum; assembly: GCF_013339745.2. Classification (NCBI taxonomy): domain Eukaryota; kingdom Metazoa; phylum Arthropoda; class Arachnida; order Ixodida; family Ixodidae; genus Dermacentor; species Dermacentor silvarum. Next base: position 71,622,009 of record NC_051157.2, on the reverse strand, counting down.
CGAGCGGAGGAGCCCGGACTAAGGCGAGGGCGGCACGTTTTGATGACGTGTGCGTCACGTGATACGCCATCCGCTGCGAAAATTCCTCCTCCGTCCGGTCGTGTGAATCCACCTTAAAGGACGTTGCTGCGCAGACAGTACGATGATAAGCCGCGCACGAACAAGCGAGGCAAAACAGGTTCAATTCATTGAAACCGATCAGTGGCATCAACTCCTGGTAAGTGCACTGCTGCTCAGCCATGTTGACGGCGTCGACAACGCCGACAAGTACCAACTCGTGGTACCAAGTCGTGGTAAGATGTCGAATGATGTCGTAGAGAGAGGAGCGTCGCTGTGCTTCTTTCCAGATCGGTAGACAATGGTACTCTTCTACAAGGTACTCTTGTACGCGCAGGCTCCAACGGGATAGTCTACCTGAAGGATCTTAAAGGTTGTCAAGCAAGCACAGGCAATTGTTATCGCTGACAGCTTTAAACGGTGTACCGTACATGTAAGGTCGAAACTTTATCATTTCCTAAACAACCACTAAGCACTTTTTTAAGTGGTTGAGTCGTTCATCTCAGCCTTGGTGACACTGCGGCTTGCATAAGCAATGACGCGTTTCGCACTGTCTTGCCACTGCACAAGAATTGCGCCGAGGCCCGCATTTCTGGCGTCAGTATGAATTTCTGTGTCAGCTTTTTTGTCGAAATGAGTAACTATTGGGGCAGCTTGAAAACTTTGGCGAAATTCATTGAACGACCACTGTTGCTCGTCCTCCCAAACGAAAGGCAGATCGTCGCGTGTAAGCCGTGTCAGAGGCTCAGCAATTCTCCAGAATCCCTCGAAGAATCGTCTGTAATATGCGCACAAGCCAAGGAAGCACTGGATAGCCTTGTCTGTAGATGGGGAAAACTTGGCGATGGCAGCTAACTTGTCGGGCTCTGGTCGGACGCCTTTGGGGCCAACTGCATGGCCAAGAAATTTTAGCTCTTGGAACCTGAAGTAGCATTTTTCAGGCTTCATGGTGAGGTCGGTAGTAGGGATCGCAGCGAGGACGCCCCTGAGCCGTGCAAGATGTTCGTCAAACGTGCTCGAAAACGCGACGACGTCGTCCAGATATACGAGGCAGGTTTGTCACTTGAGTTCAGCAAGGACGCTATCCATCATCCACTTAAAGGTGGCAGGCGCGGAACAGAGACCGAAGGGGGAGAACTTTGAACTCATAATGCCCGTCAGGTGTCATAAACGCTGTTTTTGATGATCCTGTTCGTGAACTTCTACTTAGCCTTCTACCCGCACTTAAGGTCCAACGACGAAAAAAAAAACTTGGCATGTTGTAGGCGGTCCAAAGCCTCGTAGATGCGTGGCAATGGATAAACATCGCGTTTGGTGACAAGGTCCAACTTTCGGTAATCTACACAGGCGCTTAGTGTGTTGTCCTTCTTTCTTACTAACACACATGGGAGGCCCACGCGCTTGTGGACGGCTGTATGACGTCGTGTTGGACCATCTGTTTCACCTTCTGCTTGATCGCTTTCCTTTCTACTGGAGATACTCAGTAAGGGTGCTGGGGAACAGGACGTGCTGACTCATTCGTAATAATGCGGTGCTTTGTGATGGACGAGCGTCGTACTTTAGAGGGCGTTGAAAAACAGTCGGAAAATACATTCAAGAGATTCAGTAGATGGTCTCTCTGTTGGTCTGGCAGATGAGTGTTAACGTGAAGGCGTTTTTTAGGAACAGTAACTAGGATTGCGGAGAAGATGCGATTTCCAATGCGTCAATGTTGGTGACAGCAATGATATTGCGAAGAAAGGCGATTGTCTTTCTTCGCGATACATGCCGGTACTCGCTGCCGAAGCTTGTTAGCAGAATAACTGAACATTTGTCTCACAACCGAAAAAGACCTCTAGCTATGCTAAATGTCGCGTTCAAGAACCAGGGGAACGTTTGCCTCAGCAATGCCCTCGGCGTCGTCCTCCATATATCAACGTACAACAGTCAGCACGCTGCTGCTGGGTGGCAACGTGATGTGCTCGTCGGCTACGTGAAGCGCGATGTCAGAGTCATTGTCATTACTCTTCGTCATGACTTGTGTAGCAGCGAAGATGACACTAGACTCTTGCAGGTAGATGATGGCACCGTTCGCTTTAAGAAAATTTATGCGGAGTATAGGGTCCTTTGAACGGTCATGAAGAATGACGAAATCGCCCATGTATGTGAGGCCCCAAATTTTGACTTGGGCCGTGCACCGACCCACTCGAATTAGAAGGTGCCCTCCTGAAGTACTAATCTGACTTCCAGCCCATTTATCGAAACATTCTTCAATATACGCGCGAGATTCTGGCTCATTACAGACGTGTCGGCACCCATTTGATTAACGCGGTGACTTCGTGGTCATCTATTGTTACTAGAACGTCGCAAGGCACTGACACCGAACTACACTGCTTTTTCTGTGTCTGAACTTCGTCATGACGCGGTCGTCGTAATGCAGGCCTTCGCAACATCAGCGACCTCACCTCCGTGGGTCGCTGGACTGTGTTTTCCCAGTTGTCAGGGCTGGGTGAGCGACGCCTGGTTGCGCTCCACGTGGAGAGGGGGCTGGAAGACGTGTTTCAAGCGGATGAACCTGACCGAGGTTCACAGAATTGTGTAGCGAACGATGTCATAGCGTCCGCGAGGTAGGCTTTGATCTACTTCGGTGTTCGCCACTGTGTGGGCAGGGCGCATTAAGAGAAAAGCCACGGAGCCCCACTCGGCAGTAAAGGCATGCCCTGTAACGATGATCGGTTAAACTGCAATGAAAAGGCAAGCACCACCGTCTCTGAAATTCGCCAGGCGTCGCTCATGCGTTATGGTCGTGCTTCAGCCGTGAATGGCCTGCGGCGAGGCCTGAAGTCACCAGACACTTGTTCAATGGCACGCACACCAGGAAAGCCTGGAAGGACGCTGACACCGTGGAAAATCGGGACAATAAATCTCGCGCATCTTCCGCATACGACATGCGAGGTGGTGGCTACCGTACTTCGTGCTGTGGTGTCTCACTTCGCATCTGGGACTTCGCATCTGGTATTGTCCAAGGGCGCAGCGAGAAGTTCACGCAGTAGCGTCGACACGTTTCAGTCATACGGCCTTGTTCGCTGCTGCTGTACCTTTTCCATTGATGTGGCCTCCGCGAGAAACTCTGCAACGTACATTAGTTGGTTGCGTATCAGGCCACTGAATAGCTCTTGCTGGACACAGCGCATCAAGCGCCTGCTTTTCTTCCGGCATGGAGGAATCCGCGAGCCAGAAAAGTCAGCAAATATTTTCCACAAATATTGGAACACTTTCGTTAGGTCACTGTACTATGACCTGATTTGCAGATTCAACGCGCTCCTTGCGATCGAGGCTTGCACGTTAACTGATTAGCTGCCGTCGGAATTCCTCCCACGACGATAGGGCAGCCCCATGCTTCTCAAAACATGTCCGCGCATAGTCCTCGAAGACAAAGTAGCCCTTGCGTAGACTGCACTTTGGAGTCAAGGAGTTGAATTCGGCGACATGCTCAAAGTGATCAAGACAGTTTTCAAAATCCTCCATGGCGTCCCCATGGAATGATTTGGGGATTCGCGGTTGGTGAAGCACGACCTCGGTCGGTGCGAGTCAGAAACTGATGTACCCATTAGAGCACTGCACGGGCCGATTTTTTCAGCCCGGGCCCTGCCCGGGCCCGTTTTTACGTTGGGCGGCCCGCCCGAGCCCGATCAAAACTTTTATGGCGAGACCCGGGCCCGGCCCGGGCCCGGAAATAATCTACGTTACCCGCCCGGCCCGGCCCGCCACCCCTTTACCTTAGGCCCGAGCCCGGCCCGAGCCCGACTCGAAACCGGCCCGAACCCGGCCCGAGACCGAAAAATAATGTTTTTCAGAGTTGAGACATCCGAGAATGACTCGCTGCACGTTACATGCACACCACCAGAAAGCCCGAGCCTGGCCCGGGCCCGCGTCAAAAAACCCGAGCCCGGCCCGGGCCCGAGTCAAAAAGCACACGCCGTGCCCGAGCCCGTCCCGAGCCCGTGAAAAAACTGTGCTACCCGGCCCGGCCCGGCCCACGGGCCGGGCCGGGCTCGGGCTTTCGGGTAAGCCCGAACCCGTGCAGTGCTCTAGTACCCATCCTTCTGACGTGGTTGGGTGGAGACTCTTGCTCAGGTGGTAGTCCTTCAAGTCCACACCTACATACGTGAACAGTAGTCAGCTCGACCGGACTTCGTAATGGGCTTGTAGACGGGCTTCGGTCTGGAAGCGGTAGCATGTACCCCGCCCCTCTACCAGAAAAATGTAACGTAGGCTGAGGACGGAGGCTAGCAAAACGGATGTTTTCTCTTTGTGGCGGAGCAGGAGAAGAGCATGCAGCTGACGGACTTCATCGTCTTTCATGGCTCCGACCTTTGTGCGCGCTTTCCCGCAATGTGGGAGCCCCACATCATTGTCAATATTTACTGGTTAGTTCCCTGGCCCAGTGCCATATTTGATACAGTCTTAGGCAACTTTTTTTTCAGCCTTTCCAATATTTTACTACTTCGTTCCAATGCCCACTCATGATAATGCGAAAAATGAGTCTGTGCCCTGTGCGGGTGCTCAATCTCTCGCACGCGATTGCTAGCACATTTTTTGTAAGCTCCTCCAAATGAGTTGAGCGCTCCAAATAATAATCAGCTTGCTATCGTATATGGAGCATTGTCTTCTGTTACATTATCGTCTGTAGGGTACAGAGTGAAATCAAGCTGCGCGTGTTGAAAGACCATCATCAGCGGCGCGTACTCCCTCACCTTCAATTTCAACTTTAAATTATTGTTACGAGCAAATGGAACATTGGTGCCAATGCACTATGCCGTTGTCATGCTCATGATGACGTGCTCATCTCGTTTGAAACTGGGTGGTGGCATGTCTAACCTACCTCCGTAGTTGGAACTGTCTGGTGTGTCTAAACCTTGAAGTACCTTTACACTTTCAGCTACATGTACTGCTGTCTACCGACGCATAACTACAAAAAGCATATAGCTCAACCGTATTGTTTATCAACATTGCTATCTCCACTGAAGATTTACCACCTATGAGTGCGAAATATGCAGATTATGCATAGAAGACTAATTTGGAACAATTACGAAACTATACAAATGAACACGTAGCAATATAAGACATTGACCCGTTTTGTGAATGGACCGCCAAACGTTGCGTCGTACCGCATTGAAAACCGGCATGAAAAATTGCTGATTGCACAAAGTATTTACGTTGACATTTCGGGGCCTCGTAGGCCGTTGCCACTGCATTGCGATGTTGTACTCTGTGAGTGTCTACCGGAAAAAATTGTACGCGTCAGTACAGGAAACTTGAAAGGAACGTGCTGGGTCAGAAGATAAGAAACTTGCACGCTAACATCTGCAAACTTGCAGTGACACCTAGAGTGCTTTTATAATGAGGAATTAGATATTCTATTGAAGTATCTTAACATACAAATGGCAAGTATCATGTCCGATGCAACTAATCCACTGGTACCAGGTATCTGTATCTCAAATACTTATCGCCCCAGTATTTTGTAACTGTATCATGACACATTTGTAAAGTATATTTCCCCAGGCCTGGTAATCGGATGCGAAACGGGTTCATGTTGCAATTAAATATGTGCAAGTGTTGCTTGAAGTCTCACGTGACCGATGCACGCATTGTATTACAAACGATTTTGCGTGTCGATATATTGTGTGCTGTGAGCTCAGAAGCTTGACGTTTGTAATTCAATTGTACTTTTTATTTTTGTTTTGCTGGTTCTTTCAATGATGCATTCTTATTGTAACTGTGTATGGTGTGGCACAGTGCTAGGGTACTTTCTTCCAATTCCTAATGACGCAATACCTCTGTGTATTTTTCATTAGCATCTAAAACGCCGTTCAGCTAGTTCATGCGCTTACATTGTACAAACGGCTTCATCTATCCGCCATACGCGGAAGGTTTACCAAAGGAGTTGCTATATATTATATCGGATGGAACAAATAGTTTTTCACGGCAACCTCAGTATCGAACTTGGTTAGATTTGTTGCATTAAAATTCAAAGATAAAATCCACTATCAATAAACACAGTATTCATTGAGGCCATCAGTTTTACTACCAAATTATTGAAGCTCGCGAAATTTCTCAAAACCCAAGCAAGTTTACAACTGCGTACCTTTGCACTGAAAAAACTACATCTCTGGAATACTACAAGGACCTATTTAGACATCTAAAACAAATTGATGTATTACACAATGATCTGAAATATAGAATGAATCGCGAGTAGGACTTTTGAGAAACATTAGGTGAAGACTATCACATATTTACGCGAGCTCGAAATACATATATCAAACTTGCCTTGAAATTATCTAGCAGATGGAGGCTGTAGCACTGCGATAACTGTTTCTAGCGAAGAGAGAAAGATTTTCAATATCAGCGCTTCCAGGTTTTTTAAAATATCGGTGACCTGTGGCAAGTTTTCTAAAACATTTGACACGCGAACTCATGCGTAACGCTGCCTGCAATCGGTACAATCCAGTTTTTTTCTCCTAAATGCAACAAATTTCATTCGTATCAATTCAGCGGTTGTAATCACAGCGTTTCTTCGTTTTGCGCGTTACTTCAGTGGGGAAATTGTTCTTGCACTCGCACATAGCCGACATAAATAAGCACGCTTCGAGTGCCTTCAATTCAGTTCAGAGCTGAGTCGGGCGCTAGTGCTTTCAAGATTGCGAATTTGGCCTATTCTTGCGCAGCACTTACACATTGTTCGCAGGATGCTCACGCGGGGACTGCCGTTCTCGACTCTCGGGGGGAGAAGCACTTCGCCGGCGTTGGCGGATGGCCCAGGTGGAATATCGGCTTTTTGCGCCGACCGCGAGATCTGCGTGTATGACCCACAGTAGAATTATAGTATTCTATGTACTAACAATATTAATTGCGTATTTATACACTGCAATTTTCTGGATCTTTTTATTTAGGCCCCAAGTGCTCCTAATTATTTAACTTTTTTTTATCTCTTCCGTCGTTTGCATTCAGTTTCACTATATTCTGCAGGCTATGCATTTTATTTTTATATATACAGGCTGTCCTACATAACTTGTGCCAAAATTTATGGGAGCCACGATGGTGGAGAGAACCAAGGTAATGTCTGCCATTGCTTGAAGCAAGTCACACTATCTTTCGTATTTCGACGAATTACATATTTATTTATTGTTGCTTCAATAAATATAATAGTCAGAGCGAAGGTGTCAACGACAATATTGTAGCCCATCCTGAAAAAATTCACGATCCAGCTTTCTCGTGCTCAATACACGCTTCGTGAGACTTTTTTTTCACGCCTGAAAAACGCCCACCAAAGTCCGCAGAAAGTGCCTTTCGACTGGTCGCTCGGAATTTTTTTGTGTGTTTCCCTGGATTTCGTGGATTCCGAAAGAATCAAACCAATTGTGTTGTTTTGGGTGGCTTCAAATGATGGGAGTAGAAACAGTGAAAATCCTGAACGATCTCCAGCACATTCGCGCATGCATACGAGCGTTTTGTAGAGCAGCACCTGCTTTACAGCAATTGGCACTAGAGATAGATGGCGACTAAATTAAGAAGGGCATTCCACAAGTATTCCAGTACCTATTAGAGATGCGTGAAGCATTAGGAAGCAGTAATGATGACCTTTGGTTAGAGAACTTTGCTGACTTCAAGGTTCACACGAAAGAATTTGTTGCTTTATTTATTTATTTATTTATTTATTTACAGCATAGCTACATCGCCATAAACGCATTATACTTAAGGGCGAACAAATCATAGCCAATAAGAAGAGAAAAGCATTTTGCCCAGACGTACTCATATACATAATAAGCGTTGCAATGCTATTTAAAGAAATACATATAATTAGCGTGAACAAAGAGTTTTTCAAGAAAGTAAGCCCATACAGTTGTTATTCAGGAGCGATATCACAACACAGAAAATAATAATTTGTTATTACACACATTTAACAAATCATTAGATAAACTTCCAATGTGTTCACTTGGGGGAAAACGGCTGTTATAAATTTTTTGTTCTGGAGGTATAAGATGACATTTTTTTGGTTCTACAACAGCGAGTGAATATGTAATCTGATTTCAGAAGATAGTTGTCGCGATTGGTACCTGCCTGACTGTGATATATTTGAAGCATTAGTTTGAGCGTTTCTTTCTGCAAACGCACACGTTGCAGATCCATTCCTAAAGTGGCCTTCACTTCTGGAAGGCTAATGTACGTGCTCTAATTATTACAAACAAACCTGACTGCTTGGTTTTGCAGTTCTTCCAGTCTACCAATGAGACAATCTTGATAGGGATCCCATATCGGCATTATCAAGTATTGTTCTGACATATCAAGTGTACAGAGCTTCCTCAACTTCGCGCATTGCCTGTTGGAAATTTCTTCGAAATAAATGTAGCATCCTACCAGCTTTTGCTGCAGTGTGAGAGTGTCAGTCTGCTTATTCCAAGTGAATGATTGGGTGAAGTAGACTCCTAGGTACGCGTAATAAGACTGCATCGATAAGCGTGCCATTGATGTTATATAGGTGCTGTAATTTGACCATTTTCTTGAATAACTTGCGCAACTGCTCTTCTTAATATTTAAATTTATATTTCATTTTTCACACCAGTTCGATATTTTATCTAAATCTGTTTGCAAAGTATTTATTTCATAATCACTAGTAATTTCTGTCTATATCACACAGTTGACGGCAAATAGCTTTCTGGGAGATGTAATGTATTCCTCAATTTTTTATGTAGATTAAAACAATAAGGATCCTTGTACACTTACTTGGAGAGCGCCCAAAGTCACAGTTATTGCTGAAGATATGGCTTTGTTCCTGACGACAGACCCGTTTCTTCCATTTAGGTAGCTTCGTATCCAAACTTGAACGTTTTTGCATATTTACCGCAGAAAGCTTAACGTCTAAGAGCTTATGAGACACAGTATTGAAAGCTTTTTGAAAATCAATAAAAACCGGATCTACCTGACTGTTGTCAATGGCTTTGGATATGAATGCGGAAATTCTGTTAGCTGTGTGTTGCAGGAATAACCTTTTCGGAATCCCTGCTTCCAGGGTGTAAAGAAGGCATTAGAGACAAGGAATGCAAATATGTCACTGTATCAAACGTGCTCGAATATTTTGCACCATATAGACTAAAGTTTTGTACGAATTTCTATTGCCCAATTTAAAAACGGGTGTCACGCTTGCCTGTCTTGCAATCTTGGGGAATGATGCCTCTTTCAAGGCAAAGCTTATAGATGATCGTTAAGTATTGAGCAGTTATGCGATGGCACTCTTTTAAGGACGGCTGGAGATATTGCACCAGGTGCAATGGCGCTTGTTGCATCTCAATAGCGTAAGAAAGAATGGACGCCACTAAGATCAATTTCAATGTCTGGCAGCTATTGTTCTGATTGGTGTTATTCAAAAGTGGTATTGATCTCCGCATCCCGTCGTTGCGAAAAACACGGATTGAAAATACTGGTCGAGGCCTTCGGTCCCCAGGTAGTTTGGCGTCTCGGTTTCACCGTAAACAGTGAAAGATGGTATAGATATGTCTTCTTTGCGGTCCTGTTTGACATATTTCTAAAATGTATCGTTTGCAGATGTATTTGCTACTTTCAATAAATTACCAATTTCTTCTAAGCCTTCCTGGTTAATATGACAGGTGTTGACAGAAACATTTTTATACGTGCGTCTCGCTTTTACGTTGTGTTTACCTATTTCTGCGTTAAACCAACGTTTCTGTCTTTTCTCGTTTCCGCGGGTACTTACATGGAACATTAATTTCGACTAACGGGAGTATTTTACCCCAAAACGTCGACCGCAAAGCTGACGGACGTCGGGCGTTTGACAGATGCTGAAAAGTAGGAACGAAAACTTCTAGTCCGGTTCTAATAGCAGCGTAGTCTCCCCTTTCGTAGTTGTGCACGCTTCTTTGTGGAGTTTGTGCCATCCATACTCGCTGTATGTTAAGTTCAATGACAATTGCCCTCCGAGCACTAATACCTGGCAAACAGTAATCTTTGACACTAAGTTCGCTTCATTGCAAGGCATCATATCTAAAATTGCATTTTGCTATGTAGGTCCTAGTATGGACTGCTGCATTCCATTTATTCCGAGCAGTTCTTCGCACTCTATGTAAATACGGGACCTGTTACCAGCCGCATGTCCGCGCATTCCAGTTGAAGTCCGGCAGAATAAAATCGCCCCCTAGAAATATGCCACCTAGCTTAAGTCATAGCATACCAGACAGGAGTCCGAATGAGTCGCTACTGTAAAATTTCCTGAACATCGCATTGTTTCCTTTGGGTAATTTCACAAGTTACCAGACAGACTGAGTGTTGTTTTCAAATAAAATTTGTGTACTTGACAATGCATTGGATAAAAAGAGAAATACTCCCCGAGATGTCCATTTCTATATTTCCGATTAAGAATAAAACCTGGCGGTAAGGCTTCTACACAAGGTACAGAGTTATCTAACCATGATTCGGTGCCCATTGCGATCTGAGCTTTAGCAGTGGCTACTAAAGACATGAAACTATCGAGTTTATTCTTTATGCTGCGACAATTAACAAGCAGAACAGGAAGCCGTTTATGCTGTGAGTAACTCGCTGTGTTATATTAAGGGGAGGGGGGGGGGGGAAGGGACAGAATTCAAAACGCGTAATTTGCCTCCATCCAGTTGCGCATGTGCCCGAAATGGAACTAGCATCCGCGTCTCGCTATCCCAGACAAACATTTGTTCATTGATAATCAGTTTACAGAACTGAAGCGAACACGATTTTTTTTTGCGTTCTCTTTTTTCTTGCGCATAGATCCAAAGCTGAAGCCGTTTTTGTTGCACAGCTCGGCTGAAATCTTCGGAAATGCTCTACGAGGTACCTTTATTCTGAAACCATTTTTAAAGACGCTTTCTCTAGCCTGATACTATGGGCCGGTTCTTACCTTCTTTGAAAACACCTACACGGTGCGCCCATTCAGCCAGAATATTATCAAGTTTCATCACATCCTTGCCTATGCCACTAATTCCTTGAACTTCAAGCCTTATAAAACGAATTCTTTATTGGGCTTCTGCTACTTTAAACTATGTGTTAGTACCTAAAACTCTGTGCTTTGCTACTGTAAAGCACGGTAACTGGCATGTCTCGGTACAATTACTAGGCTGAGCTGTGTAGCAAATCTTACCAAAATAATTGCTCCAATAAACGCTAATAGCAAAACCAAGTTCGCCACACAACGAATTCCCAAAGAAAACATTTGCCGTATGCATATTTTCCAGTGCTGCATATACGTGGTTCTCCACGGTATTGAAGACATGCGTGCAAACTGCAGCCCACGATTGCGTGGGCTTGGGGAAGAGAGAGAGACGTCTCGTTCCAATCGTACCATGTGTACACTCCGAGAAAAAAAAATGAAACACTGGAAATACTATTCGATAAATTAATAGCTCATATCTTGATCCATTCCATATTGTAGTGTTCTTCTCCTGCATGGATAACGTTCACTCGTCTAACATTCACAAGCCGTGTGAACATACAGCAAAGGAATCGGACAAGATACGTCACCATGGAGTGTGATAAATCTAGGAAATTGAGCTGATTGCGGGACAAATTCGATTGTGAACTCTCGCCAAATGAAGTATAATTATTGGGAGTGCAGTACACGAAACGAGCTCGTCAGCTACGCGCAACACATACCCTGTTCATGTAGGCCCGCTTGATGCCGCCGCCAGGCAAAGGTTCCCGCGAACTTTTTCTCTTGAGGATAGAAGTTCGTCTGCCTTTGAGCGCGAACATTCGTCGAAACATCAGGCTTCCTTCGTCCGACTGGCGCAGGAAAGTGCATAGAAAAACCTTCACGTTAGCCGCAGCACGTTTAACGCTGCACACAAGTTTGGCATGACGCCCAGTCTGCAGGCACAGCATGCCAATCGGTATTTAAGAGTGCCCGCGCAAAAGTGCACCCTTTTTTCATAAGTTGACAGGCCACCGAGAGAGCACTACCATGGTGGCAAGCAAAAGACGGCCTCTTATCAGGTTCTAGTTTTCAACATTCTGCTATTTGCAATCAAATTGCAAGAACATTTCAGCTTCATTTCGTGGCTCCGCTCGAATAGTTATTTTGTTAATTATAGGTGACCACGGTGGTTGAATGCATGCAATGTTGGCAAGCTAAAAAGAATAATCATGCGAATCTTTCCATCGGTGTCATTCTGGTGAAACGACAGCATCATGATAATGCCATGATATTTAATGACAATGCACAGGCAGGAAGACTAGCAAAGCGAATCGTTGAAAGAATCGAATACTTATTCGGTGGGCGCCTGCGCAGAAAGCGAAGCTGCACTTTACACGGGAATCGAGTGCCATGTTTCATGTCCGCCCGCTATGTATGTACTTACATGCGTCACGAAACACACAAGCGCATCGATGCTTTTCACGTGCATTGAACGCCACAGTAAACTACGCGCATTTGCGCGCACGATCTGATTAGATGCGTTTGTCTCGATATCAAAATGACGACAACGTTCGCAAATTTTCCGAAAGATGAAGTGTCTCTTAGGGGAGATCAATAACGTGATAATAGCGATAATTCTGTCAAAGCGATCACTGGCCAAAAAGGGAAACATATATGAGCGCCGCAAGGAAGCGTCACCGGACTCATTGACTGGGCCTAGTAAACAGATAGAAAACCCACCCTAAGCTCCTCGGGTGACGGCACTTGAGGAGATTCCGTGATTCGAACACCTGGCTTCTTTTCTAGTGGTAAGCTGTCCTCCAGGTGTGGCTCGATTTCCAGCAGCGCTGTCTCCTGAGAATAAATGTGCATTTGAAAGGAAATCTTTTCTCACTTCATCTGTATTCAAGTCTGGCTACTCACCTGTCCTTGATAGGTGCTTGAAGATTACCTATTAGAAGAAGCATAATATTTCGCGTACAACACGACTAACAACTTTCCGATAATCGAACTACCATGATTGTATACTTTTAAAGAAGTACTGATGTCAAAACTATGTCTGCCACTTTTTTTCTTGTTCTTTAGGCAGCTGTCAACTCCATAATTAACGTATGAAGCCTTAGTTCGTCGAGAGTGGCGCAAATACTTAGTTACTTTAACCTTTACCCGATTAGTTGAAATCGCCCTCCTACAGCAGGGCTGATTCGGACGTGATGGTGGAGACAACTCACGTCACCTAAACTGATGCTGACGGTACCGTGGTATCAGAAACAACCCGAGCATGCGCCAGTCAGCCCGGTGGGCCGTGTCACTCAAAGCAGCCAAATTTGCTCTTCCAATTGTGCGCATTGCTGAGAAAGGCCATGGGGATTCACGCTTCCCTTTTGCCACTTTGAGCGATGAATGGTCTCTGCTTTTGGCAGCAGGGCCATAGCACAGTCGATAGCCACTTTACCACCAGCCTGCCACATCAGGTTTCGGTGAAGAAAATATTATCCTGTTTCCCGTTAGAAGCCTCGATAACTTGTGGCGCGTTTTCAAATATGGTAAAAAGAAGTTTGAATTCAAGTAAAATTTACGGGCGAGAATTTACGGGACTCCGGATTATTTTGGGCCACCTGTGGTTCCCTACCGTGCAGCTAACTCTAAGTATACCGGCGTTTTCGGATTTCGTCCCCACCGAAATGTTGCTGCTGCTGCGGCCACGATCCAACCAGTGATCTGGAGCTCAGCAGCGGCATGCCATAGCAACTGGGCTACCGCGGTGGGTGCAATTGAAACTAGTCCAATTAAAAAAATCCATAATTAACTTTGCATTCGGCTCTTGAGGAACTGAACCTCCCTGACGGAATTAGTGGGTCGGGAGTGTTCCATCAAACATATGAAAACATTTTTTTGTTGGTGCTTTTAGGGTAGTGAGTTATTCAGCGTAGTGAGTTATTCCGAACCGACGAAACAGGTATGCGCTAATAAGGAAGGGGACAAAGCCGTGCTTGCAACAAATGTTAAAAATTATTTAATAAAGCACGCGAGTGTAGTCGAGGCTAAGAGAGATTCACCAAGTGCGTAAACCACCATCCTCTGCACAAGTGCTACACGGGAAATGGGTCGGCAGCCATTAGAGGATGAAAGGACCCGCGGCGGTGGCTTGGCGGTAATGGCATGGCGCTCCTAAGCACGAGGTCACGGCTTCCATTCCCGGCCACGTCGGCCGCATTTCTCTGGAAACGAGAAGCTAGAACGACCGTGTACCGTGCATTGGGCTCATGTTAAGAAGCAACCCTAGCATTTCAAAATCAGTCTGGAGCTCCGCATCTACGCGGTGACTCATAATCAAATCGTGGTTTTGCCAAATAAAACCACTGAACTTTCAATTAAGGTCTAAAAGCCGGGTAGCGGTGCCGTAGTCGCAAGCACTGGTCTACTTTGTTAGTTTCCAGGGAGTGCTTTCTCACCGCGATGACTGCGCAGGCATTGTGCCCAGTACGAGAAAACGTGGACGCACTGATTTCTGATCTCCGTCGATGGCGACAAAGAAATTGGAAGTTGTAGCCTTCAATAAGAAATTGCATTTATGCTGCCTTCGTAAAAGCAATACAAAACGCACACACTTGGCACAAGTACAATGAGCAAATGACGCTTCGCATAGCATTCCACGTAAAACTAGCTTCATGTGATTAGTTGTACATAGCAGGTGCTGACCGGGAGATGGCCTTTTGTCGGTTGATATTTTGTGGTGTGTTATCTCATTTTCGTAAAGTTATATTTAGCAGAAAGTCTGCGACGATAGCTCGAAGTCGTGCAGCGTTTTTTGAAGAGCGAGACTATATGTATTGTTCAGGAATACACGGCCACAATCGCAACGCACCGTGATACGTTCGTTCAACTAGAGGTTCGTTTGCCTGAAAAGTCTTGGTACGCTTGCTGCACGTATAAGTAGAACATGCACCACCCAATAATCCGTGTCAGGAGTCCACGTAACATTTCAGCACAAAGGAGAGGGAAGAGAAACTTGAATAGAAAGTATTTTCACCAGCGCATCTGTTGTCACAGTTGGCAGCATTGCAGCCAACAATAAAGACTGCGTGTTCCTAATCAAGGGGAGAGTGGCTGTAAAAGCTATTAAGTCACGTTGATGTTCAAAGATTTAAAGTACGCGGTGTGTCCATGCATGAGCAAATTACCTCAAAATCAGGGAACGTTCCCTGATTTTACTGACTGTACAGTGAGTTTGTGCCCCCTCCATATTCCCGCCCGGTCACCGATCAGTGTGCTTATGCCACATACACAAAAATACAGTTTGTATAGCCCTAACGAGGACACAACGAAGGCAGAACAACATTCGTCTCTTTTTTGTATACTCGTTACCGCTACGCAAAGTGTAATTTGTGGCTCGCCTGGTGGGACTATGCAGGGGATAATGTCCGTCTATTAACAGCTGCTGTAGTGTCATCCTTATTAACGTAATACAAATCGTCTACAATTGGCCCACAGGTGTGCGTTGCTATGCCGCCGAATTGCGTTCCAGTTACTTTCGCCGTGCACAGCAGTTCAGATTGATTATAAACCCTCCGAGACTCCGACAGCTGGCTTTAGGCACCTGACAACTTAAAGAGAACTTAACATGAAGCTCTACCTCGTGACTTCCCGTATAAAAGCATGGAAACAAAGAAATCGTTTAGCTAGGCGTCCACTGCAGCAAAATTGACGTGCTGTTATGAATTTGACAGAAAAAGTGATAATCTAATATCTGTTGTAAGCGCATATTTTTCCAGGCTTTAACTTTATGGAGAAAAATTGCAGCAAATTGCAGAACTAAAAACTAGAAAAAAGTCTATGTATTGTGTTGACCACTGTCTCTCAGCAAAAGCGAATGAAATCGCGATGCTGCAAATTCCACCTATTAAGATCTATAAAGCGGCAAGCAATTTTTCTATTGTACACCGCTATCACATTTACCCCTGATTTGTGAGCATATATTTTGGAAAATCATTCTAAACTATGCACAAATTTCACGTAATCTGTAAACGCTTGCGTGAAACACGGCTGCTTCAGATACTCTAACCGATGCCGTTTACAGAATTGCGATACCTGTTTTTCTGCAGAGTTAGTGATTTGTAAACTTAGTGCTATAATTTGTTTGAACTGCACCGAATTTCGGCAATTTTCGTAGAAACTACGTGGCCCTAATGAAAATTAGTATGCTTCGCACATTTGGCAGAATTTCTCTTCTCCCTGAAATGCATGACACATTATCCAACTCAGTTCAGCTGAAGATTCGAGAGAGTGCTTTTGCGTTTTGAATGTATACAATTTATATATATATATATATATATATATATATATATATATATTTATTTATTTATTTATTTACGTATTTATTTAAGTACCATGCGGGCTCCGAAGGGCGTTACAGAGAGGGTGGGTACAAGAAAACTACAAAACGTTACGCACAATTATTGGTATTTAAAGCGATAAACTCCTAATATAATGAGTTATTGCAGCCTTGTGGAATGTAGAAGTTCGCACCGAGACGATAGCTTTTAGGGGCCGTACCGAGGAATTTCTCGAGGGGAAATAAAAGCGTTAGTCAGTCTTAACTACACCTGGAGACAAAGGTCTTGCGTTTAGCCATTACGTGTATGTGACCCACCTTGGCCTGCGACTGTTCGAGAACCTTTTGACGCAGCGGCTGGTCGAAAGCTTGTGCTTCACCGATAGGAGTTGCCGCCGGTGACGTCAAGGCCCCCTCTTTGTCCGCCTTGCCTTCTGAAGGTTCTGGTGACTGCCCCGCTCTAAGCTCCGGAGAAAGTGGCTGCTCGAATGACAGCGGAGCATCGGAGGCCGGCTTCACCGCCACCAGGGATCCGCCTGCAGCGCCGGCAGCACGCTTTTTTTCCAAGTACTGGAATACGACACGCCGATTGGATGATAGTGCAAAAAGTACTCTGGAATACGACGCCACATTATAGCTGGGCGGCTGACTTGGCTTGTTCGCAATTTACCTTTGTGAACAACGCAACCACTAATGTTGTAAAAACGTTTACTGGATTCATCGGTGACACGTCATCTTTCGCAAAGAAAAACAAGCACGAATGGTTTTCAATAAAGTAAGTGGATAGTTAATTGGTACTGCCGCGACACAGTTTAAGCTGGCGGAGTGTACAGGCTCCAACATTTTTTAACAATATCGAGCGAGAACACCATAACATGGTCGTGCGTCGTCCTGAAGGGAGCATCGCATTAGACAACTCTTGCACAGGAGAGTGCTCAGTGCGCTTGACACTACTTCTGCCGGTCTGGCTGATTATCTCCGCTGATTATCGCCGCTTAAAGGTGATAAAATGACGCGCGATGGAAGCTCGCGCGATATAGTTAAATATTCGGGAAGCTGTACACCTGCTTTCTGTGTACTAGGGCGGTAGGTATACGTGCCACTTTTACGGGATGAATTTGCTTTCCCTCGCCCTGTTTACGCGTTCAAAAGGGGCTAGCGCTTTACCATATCGGCGCTGATAAATTGTGCATCACGTGTTTCAATAACTCTTAGCATCCCCCTGCGCCTTTAACAGAATACCGCTTATAACGAAGTAAATTTCGTGCCTCTTGCGTGTCGCGTGAGTGAGAACATCAGCGCGCTTGCCGCGCTGATTTTTGCTGTTTCCGGCAGCCCCTTCATTCGACGTGCATAAGGGATAGTTAGAAAGAGCGCTGGTAAGGATGACGGGATCGCGGAGAAGTACGCCGCCTCGTAAAGAGACTTGGTGTATACAACAGTTGTGCAGTGGACAGGTGGCACCACTTTCTAGTTCCTGGGATCCTTTCGGCAACTACGAGCTATTCCAAGCTCACATAAATTTAGGTACGCATGAGTTCTCGCCTTCCGGCCTCGTCGGATTTCTCCAAGATTGGTCAACATTTTTTCCGAATCACCCCAGCTTCGACAGTCTGTCACGCGACGTCAGGAAAACCGCGAAACCGTTCATCTAATATGACGTATACGCACTCATTACGCATGATTTGACCGAACAAGTGAAACATAATTATTTCCCATTCTACGCCTTGTTCCCCATCAGCCCTTCGCTATATGCTTCGCCCACTTCACCTGTCGGTCACGCGACACACCAAAACCACGAAAACTCACCACGTCAAAGTGACGTGTACGCATTAAAAATGCATTAGTATGCCGAACATTACTGTATTTTTGTTAACAACCGGAGAGAGCCCCGTTCTGAAATAAATAGATGATGGCTGCTCGCCGATTGCTCTGGTTCTGGCTGCACGGGAAGGCCAGGTAGAATGGATTTTATTTGCGTGTACGCGCAAAAGAGCTCGACAACGTTATCCCTTAAGGAAAAAATGTTAATACTTTTTAAAATGTTTTGCGTGGCAGATAACGTTGTCGAACTCTTTTGGTACGTACATGACATCACTCTCCAACTTTTCGCCACAGAGGATTCGTTCTAGCGGTATTTTTCACCCATCCGGTTCTCAGCGCCCGGATTTTCGAACAGTCAAAGAAAGCCGAGTAAGGGGAAGCGGTCCAGTCACAGAAGCTGGCACTGTCCTCCTCATCCGGTTATATACTTTCATTTAGTTAGCTCCGCCCCATCGAAACCCTCTCCACTTCTGCGTGCTCCTCGCCTCTGGTAAACCAATTAGATAAGCAAAACCTGTCAAGGTAGGCAATGCTATTCGCTTTGAAAGCAAACGGAAGTGACTTCCTATGAACGAGATAGCGTTGCATTGGCTTATTCCGGAAACTACGCTCCGCGCCATCGCCCGATGCTTTCGTCGGTAGTTACGTAAATTTGACGTCAAGAGGTTGGAACAAAAACAGGTACGGGTACGTTTATGTTATGGGGCCCCAACTACTTTTCATTTTTATCTTGGATACGCATCAGGAGTGTCAAAGTGGAAACAAGACTATATGTGAGAAATATGAGAGGCTTGTCGCTTTTTAGAGGTAGGGGATAGGAGAGCCCTAAAGAGTATGTGTGTGTGTATGTAATATCTATGTATGTATGTATGGATGTATGTATGTATGTATGTATGGATGTATGTATGTATGTATGTATGTATGTATGTATGTATGTATGTATGTATGTATGTGTGTATGTATGTATGTATGTATGTATGTATGTATGTATGTATGTATGTATGTATGTATGTATGTATGTATGTATGTATGTATGTATGTATGTATGTATGTATGTATGTATGTAGGGCTACTTCCTTCTCAGTTGCGCTTCCCTCCTCGAAGAGGCAGGACGTGTTTCGAATGAGCTCCTGAAGAACACTGTGCATTGTTGTAAGCGCGGTGTAAATCATGAGTCCGGGACATCAAAGAGGCGCGGCGCAATTCTTACAAATTTCTGTCACATTTACCACTAAAATGCCACTGAAGTGTGTGTTACACTGACACACCGTGAGAGATGTGCCTAATGAGTGATATGTAGCCAGCCGATTCCGTAACAGTACCGCGCGAGCGTCGACTGGCCTGACTGGCTGGCCGGTGAGCGCCTTATAACGGTGTGAAGCGACGAGATCAGCATGAACTTGTGGATCTCTTGCTGGTATCTCTCTTGGTTTTGCCGATTTCGTCGCGTGGCGCTCTTACAAGGCTTTCACCGGCCGGCCGGTTGACTCTCGCGCGTTACCGTTAAAGAATCTGTCGACTGTACTACCTCAGGCGAACCTTGTTCGCAACTAGCGATAAATGAACAGCAGGGAAACAAAATGCACAAGAAAGAACACGAAGAACAATAAATTAGGGAACGCTGTGGGAACTGGCCATTCGGATTAAAAAGAAGCATGGTTTTCTCGCGTAGACGTTTTTCATTCTTGAGACTAGCACTGCAAAACTAAGATTTGATAAAAGATAGGAAAGGCGAGCACAGCCTGCAAAATTTGTAACATTTCTGTGCTGTTTGTGTATAAAGATGACGCACTCTAACAGTGCTCGTGTTCTCTGTCATTATTATAGCAAAACAAGCCCAGTAAAGATCTAAATTTCATTTGAGTAAACGCATGGCTACGGATTAGTAGCCAAGCAAAGATTTCCCCAATTCTTTAGAACGCATACGGGTTGCTGTCGCAGACGAAGCAAGGACTTAAAGGGACAATGAAGCAAAACACGAACTCAGTTTAGGCGTATGAAACGTTATTTGAAAACTCTGTTGCGGTTATTTCGAATTAATAGGTTAATTATTACAAGAGAAAATGAAGGTAGAAATTCCACGTTTTTGAATTCCGCGCCACATCCCCGACGCTGGTACGTCACTGTGACATCATGAATATGAAGGTATCTTTTTTTTTTTCGTATTTATGCCGCGTTGGCGGAGCTAAAGCTTCCGAAACTCGCCATGTTCATGCTTTGACTCCTTTGGCCTATCAGTGAGCTGCTGAGCAACAGCATGCCAATGTGGTGAGCGTGGTTTAAATCCTGAATCTGGCAACGTCAAAGAGGAGCCACGTAATGCTAACGCATTTCTTTCGCATTTACCGCTAGATAACCACTCATCTTTTTTATTGCTGAGTTGCGCAGTTGTAAACTGTATACCTGTCAGTGTTTTTTTTTTTAATTTCGAAATTTTCAAGTCTTAAAAATATTGGCGGCCGAAATAAAAAGATCAGCTTGCTGCAGTCACCAGAATCTAACGTTTTCTTTTATGTTCAACAAAAAGCCACCAGTTTGCTGTATTAGTTTCCGAAAAAAAATGACTCCTTCATTCCCGTGTATTTGGATACAAGCTCCGAGCTAAAGCTTTCTTTTAAGGTGGTATGGACCTGGATGCATCAATCCCATTACCATGATACTTCCTGTGCGATCACTACTCCTGT
This sequence comes from Dermacentor silvarum, assembly GCF_013339745.2. NCBI lineage: Eukaryota > Metazoa > Arthropoda > Arachnida > Ixodida > Ixodidae > Dermacentor > Dermacentor silvarum. Next base: position 71,601,173 of record NC_051157.2, on the reverse strand, counting down.
TAAAATACACTTCAAGGCAAATTTTTGTACAATGACAAAAATTGTTTTATCAAAGGTTGGTGCAAATCGTGTTTTTATGGGCGGAAGCAACAGTAGACTTACCCGGTACTTCGTCAGCCATTCTTCCAGTTTCGGGATGACGTCCTCCGGTATCTAAATAAAACGAAACAATGTAAAATATGTGGCTCTGCTTATATATCATGTTGAATAGTAATTCAGGCCATACCAAGATAGAAAAAAAAATAAGCGTAGCTTGCAATGGAGGCCCAATGCTAAAGAGACAGCGGAGCTGATGGGCAACCTAGCTAGCCCTGGCTTTTTGGCTACGCTAGGCCCTGCCAAGTCAACCCCAGCATTTCCGGAATTGATTGATTATTGATCAGTTATTGATTACTATTGATTAGCCATCGATTGGTTATCGCAATGTATTAGCTACGTATTTGGGCTAGGCTAAGCACTACCACCGGTGGAACCATTAGGGTTAGAGAATGGATATCAAGAGAAGGGAAGCGCAGTCGACGTCGGCAGAAAAACAGATAGGATGATGAAGTCAGGAAATTTGCAGGCGCAAGTTGGAATATGCTAGCGCAAGACAGGGGTAATTGGAGATCGGAGGGTGAGGCCTTCGTCCCGCTAGTGGACATAAAATAGGCTGATGATGATGATGAAGCACTACCAACTCATCCCCAGCATTTTCTGGAATTTTCCGAATTAGCTATTGATTGGCTATCGATTGGTTATCGATGAATCGCTAAGCTTAAGTAGTCCCAACCATACTTAGGAAGACTTCGCCAGACTCAGCTTCGCTAGTTCACATTAAAGCCTTTTTCCAGGAGCTTTGTTCACAGGGGTATGTGCTATTGCGCTTGGAATCTTTCTGCAGTACCGCCAGGATCGGCCCACATTTTTGGATTCAGCAGGCACATTACGCCCGGCTTAAACTGCTCCGCTGTTAAGCTGAACAGAAGATTATTGTTGTTCAACTTTGCCTTAGTCTTAGTTTTTATATTTGTACTTTTTTATCCTGTTAGGTAACACCTACACCATCCGCAGCCGATGAGTGGCTAGAGCCCCTCAGATCGAGTTTGGGTGTAGACTACTGTTCGCCTCAGTGAGCTATGTTCAAAGTTGCTGAGCCGGTTATTTCTGCCCTCGTAAAGTGCTACCCCGCAACAGTGACGTCAACTACGGAGTGACTCCTGAGAGTGCGGAAAAAGCACGGCGTAGACAACCGTGCTCTCAAATAGCCTCACGTCAGTAGCGCACCCAGGATCTCTGCCAGGGGGGGTTGAATTGTTCTGGTGCGGGGGGGAGGGAACACTTTGTATAAAATGCAATTTTCGTGCTTTAGCTATAAGAATCCAACAGCAAATAAAAGGCCGAATAATAATAATAATAATAATAATAATAATAATAATAATAATAATAATAATAATAATAATGATGATGATACCAAGGATGTGGCCGATGTTTATGTCTTCAGCGTTTTACTCAAAGTCCCTTAAGAACTCCTACATTGAATAAATGTTGGAAGTGGGTATTGCATAAATAAGTGTTGCTGTTACTCAAGGAAATTCGACCGCAAGCCACCTCCTGAATTGTAATAACACTTTGAAGAGAGCCCTGAAGGTAGACGTTGGACTGGTGTGGCTGTATGCGTGAGGGGGTTTAACTCGGCCTCAGGGGGTGTTACAACCCGCGAACCCCCCCCCCCCCTCCCCCGTTCGCATGAAACCCTACATACCGCGATCGTGATTTTCTTTTTGTTGCTTATTCAATTGCTGTTGATATTTATCATCCTATTTCCACTGAGGCAGTTACAGCTATGTCGATTTAGGTTATGCACATAGCGTTTCGTCCGAGTTGTACTTCAGTTTTCCTATAGCTTTCACTGTAGCCTCCGCGCTAGCATTTGCCCTGCGCATGTATTTTTTGTTACACCGATTTCTAAGCACACAGGCGATGCTCTTTGTGAGGAAGGGGGAAATTCCACCTGTAGTATTGGCTGGTCTTAAGGATGCTTAAGCTTCGCTTGAACGCGATTGCACTCAAAGATCCCTGACTGCTTCTCACGCTTCCCTGCACCTGTAGCTTATGTAACCGTAATGTTTACCGGAAAACGCTGACAGCGAATTTTATGTACGAAGGCGAGTTTCCTGGTAGAAACGCGGTCTATTGCCTGGGCCGATCCCGGAGGTAGCTCACAGCCGCGCAAAAAAATTGCATCATTTACAGGTTTCCGTTAGTCTGTCGCACTTTTAATGTTTAAGTCTGAGGAAATATAAGATAAAATGCATGCGCTGTGGGTGTTTTGTTTCCCGACATTTGTTTGTGGGCTGTCATTCTCAAAATTCAGAGGAATACCTTTGTTAAGAATGCAAGAGAAGTTGTGAGCCACTTTAGGTGTGGTGTGGCAATATAACCCGCGAATACGGCATGTCATATAGCAAGGCGTGGCATATACGTATACCTAAATATATATACATATACTCCAATTTTCGCTCACGGACAACGACGCCGATACCGGATATTCTGCTACACGAGACCCTTAATACTGTCGCGATAATATACGTTACCCAGGCGAAGACAAGAAGAAAAGAGTGCACGAGCCTTCCCGGTCGAGACTCAGGTGCAACCAACGTTTTTGTCGCTAGCCTGCTGCTGTTATTAAATGCCGCCAGTACATTGCCCGATACGTGACGGTATATTCGAACAGATATGTTACACACTCATGACTTCTACATTTTTCTGTGGGTGGTGTTCGGCGAGACAGCAGTGCGCGAACTCTAAACATGCCAGCAGGGCAGTCGCTTTAGATTCGGATTGCTTGCAGACGTAATTTACTGATAAGGCCGTAATTATTCAACACGCTTTATGCTTCGCCTAAACATCACTCTTGACCTGCCTCAATTTTTAAATTCGCAATAAAGACGATGCCTTGTTTAGTTACTACTAAAAGTTACTACGAGCATAACATAGCCCATAAAAATAACAAACCAAAACTCACCAGTCCTTCTCCTGTCGAGAAAATGGGGGTAAGCGAAGCTTGTCGTGTGTGTATTTGAGCTTCGTGGTGATTTTCTCTCTTTCTCTGTCTCTTTCTCTCTCTTTCTTTCTCTCTTTCTATATCTCTTCCTTCCTTTTCCTATCTTTCTCTCTGACCTTCGTGTTGACTTTCTTTGTTTTTCTCTCTGTCTTTCTTCCTCTCTTTTCTTTTTCTCTCTCTCTATCTTTCTTTCTCTTTCTCTCTTTCTCTGACCTTCATGGTGATTTTTATATTTCTCACTCTCTTTCTATCGGTCTTTCTTTCTCCCTTTCTCTCTCTTCCATTCT